>NW_019385149.1:531210-566251 GCF_000671375.1 Centruroides sculpturatus | reverse complement strand
GTAGAACTTCGGAGACATCATTAATATAAATAATTTTAATCGCCGTTGAATAAGAAATGTTTCTTTCACAAGAAATGTATAAAATTACAGTACTGTATTAGACTTACGGTACCTAATTTACATACTGACAGACGATAGTTAGCGTAAAAATCTCCGTAGCGTGGCGCCACGCTAGACGGCGGAAATTATATATTTAATTATAACAAAGTTACAATAAGTTAATATATAATTATATATACAGTACCTAATTTATATATAATTAATATATAATTATATGTACAGTACCTAATTTATATATAATTTATATAATACTGTCCAGACGATAGAAATCTCTCCGTAGCGTGGCGCTACGGATGGCAGGAAAGTAGTTCGGCTGCCCGATGACGTTTTACGTAATTATAGGAGTTTTTTTTACCTTTTTTTACGGATACCGTCACAATTTTTTCGCAATTTTATAGGAATCGTAATTATAGGGGGGGGTCGACTGTATTTCCTTAGCCTTCCTTTGTTGACACTACATGATATTTGTTTCCTTGGCCAAAAAACTGTCACTATGCAGGCATGCATTGTCATAGTTAGATGACAACCATTAACATGTACACTAAAATATTTCCTATAGATATGATCCAACAGTATATTTAGAACTAACAGGTAATACTAGTCAATGACTTTGGATATAGCAGCACATTATGTTGAAACACTATTCCTTGGCTATCAAATAATGATCATTATTATCTTGTCAACTGACAAAACAACTTGTCTTTTTGAGTGGGAAGATGCTTTACATATTGCTGGCCTGTTTACACTCAGTGTCAAAGTGATCTAGCCAGATTTCATCACCAGTAACAACTGTTTGAAGAAATGTGTCACCTGTATCAACTTCAGGCATTTTAAATAACCACAGTGCCTAAATCTAGTCCAGCAGCTTTATTTTTCTATAAAACAAATGTTTTCAATCTTCTCCTAAGATCATCATCAGGTATTATTCAAAAAAACGGAAATTTCTAAAGAACAATGTATTTCAAATTCAAAAACTCCAAATCAGATGCGTGTGTAAGAATGACATACTAAAATTATAAATGTTTATCAAAATGTGCTTGTCATGCATGAGAAATACATTTCTTGAATTTGAATTACATCACATTCTTCAGACTTTACCATGTTTTTGAATAATACCTGATGATGATCTTAGGAGAAAATCGAAAACATTTGTTTTATAGAAAAATAAAGCCGATGAACTAGATGAAGGCACTGTTGTTATTTATTTGTGAAGACCAGTTTCATGAAGTAGTTGCTTTTACTCAGACATTTTAATTCTTGATAGATTTCCATCTAAACATGCTTCTGCTTAGATGTCAAAAGTCAGGAAACACACCAAAAACAAATGCACTATGTACTGCACAGTCACAAAATTAATAGGAGATGTTCAACATATTGGAAATAGGAGATGTTCAACATATTGGCAAGTTCTTTGAAGATAACTCAGTAGTCTTCTTAGTTGACAACACCACAGGATGATAATTCTTCAGTCAACATTCACCTTGAAGCAGACAGGTTTGCAAACAGGAGTTTGTAAACCTGTTTACTTCAAGGTTGATTCGCAGCCTTCATAATATGCCTTGAACCATTGGAATGCTGTAGATAAGTGGTTCCAACTTTTTCCAGCCAATATACCACTTCCATAAAAACTGATATTTCATATACTCCTAAACCTTCAAAAATGTATAAAAATTTCTTTTACAAACTTTATAACAACAGCTTATATCTTGGCAATTCAAATTTTCCTATATCTGGGGCACAAGCTTTTAAATTGCTTTTAAATCAAAAAACTGCTGATTTAAAATTACATTTAACAGCCTTATAGATTTTCCCCCCCATGTACCTCTGGAAGTGCTTTGTATATCCTTGGGTACACATACTACAGATTGGGAAAAACTGCTGTAGATCACAGAAGAGCTGCTTTATTACACATCTGTTCAATACTTTCAGTTTCCATAGCTGTTTTTCACAAGCAGATGGAAAATTTCAGTGCTACATATAGTTTGTCAGGAGCAATTTCATTTTGCCTTAGGCAGGAAGTAGCTGACATTTGCTCTGTGTGCTCTAAGAACAAATGGGGACTTTTGTGCAAAAGTAATCCAAGTCATTTCAGGACAGGTCAGTCTCACTATAGAAAAATTTTCACAAAGTACACAAAAATGATTTAATTAAAATAGTTCTCTTCTGTTGCAGTAAATGTATAATGTCAGAGATGATGCTCTCTTTCAATTCTTAAATTGAAAGAATATTTTCCATGATTTTAAATTATCAATAATTCAAACAACACTTGGAAAAAAGTGAATTGTATAACTCTTGCACTATGGCTCACAAATTATTATATTTCTATGTAATTTTTTGGACAATCAATCATTCTTTAGTGATGTAAATCTGAAATTTGTTAGTCCTGAGCTAAAAAAATTTCTAATTTTTTTAAAACTGTTCCTGTCAAAGACAAATACCATTCACTATCTATTCATTTTCATGTCTTGGGCAATAAAATAATTTTTTGTACAATACATTAAAAGAAAAAAATCATACCTAACACAATGTGCTGGTAACTATATAAAAACAGCTAAAGTTGGAAACCATCTATCTCTCAAAGTGTCCAGTATGGTATTATTATGGAATGCCATCTTAAAAATAATATCCGGAAATCAGACATGCTAGTACATGGTCTGAACTGAGCATTTAGTCAGCCTAGTTAAATTTCTGATAATTTTTTAATTTTAAAATTGAGGTCCCAATTAAAAAAAAAAATACAAATTTTTTTGTGATAGCATGACACGTAAATTCATAATTGTTTAGATATATAGCAAATAGTGATTAACATATAAAGTATCTGAACATAATTGTGTGTGTGTGTGTGTTTAGAAAGTCCAAGGATTCAATGCCACTCCATATCCAGTAAAAAATTTTACTCAAAAATTAGAAATATTTTTAACAAAGATTTAACAACTCACATAAAACATTCATGATTTAGCAACATGTGTTGTTAAATCTTTGGATCCATAAATCTAGTTTGTTTTCTGTATGTGTTGATAAGAGAGATTTGACTAACAACAGATACAAAGAATACAGGTCAAAAGTTACACAAAAAACAAAAGATACAGGTTATAGAAGAAAAGATTGCAAGTGTAACTTGAAGTTGTTATGGATGTGACATATACAAATAACTACTGTAACACCTGTAACAATAGCTACTTGTGTATGACAGTTACAGTATTGTTCATGTAGACCTAGCTATACAGTTCTTTCTTCAACAAGGAATGGATTTCTAATTAATCTAGATAATTTTTATCAGTACTTAATTGTTCTTTTCTTTTCAGCGTTCCAAGTAGTTAATGTTACAGTTTATATTATTAAGTTATCTTTGTGCTATCACACAAATGTTCTCTGGGGCTTATCAATTTACTGATAATTTATTATAAGGAGCTATTAACCAATAATATACACTTTTAAATTACATTATTATGTTAACTACATTAATATAATAATGTAATTTAAAAGTGTATATTATTGGTTAATAAACTCTTCATAGTAAATTGTATCAGTATGATAAGCCCTATATAATGTGTGATAGCACAAAGATTGTAATATTAATTAAAGGGACAAGAAGCATTAATAAAATTCTGAAAAGTTTTTAGCTTAGACTATTACTATAAAAAGGTTCCTACCTCTCACCTTTAGATTAAACAGACATGCCAAAAACATCTAAAGAGAGTTGCTGAATGGGGGAAAAGACTCTCTACAGTGACACTAAATAGCTTCAAAAACACCTTGAGGAGAAAAAAAGAAACATAATGCATCATTTAAAATTTGACATGGAACACTTTAGATGCAAAGAAAGCTTCTTCACAAAAAGCAGCTGGAAGATAATCATTGTCAAACTGCCTGTAGGCAGAGAAAAGAAAGGGGAAAAAATTTAGCTGTACTTGAGCGTCCACTGGGTTACATCTCAAAATAGTCATTTGCAAAAGTAGTTTTCATGTCAAAAGGAACTTACTCAAAAGTCCAAGGAAAAATACTGCAATTTTACACAAACTTGCATTTAACATTAACTCCAGATCATAGCAAAACTATTAATAATGAAAAATCATCATCTTATGGTTAGTCATTAGATGCCACAAAAGTTAAGGTGCAACAGTTTTACAAATATAATTACGTCAGCCATCAAGCAACAGAGAAAAGAAATTTCATTAATATTTGTAGCAAACAGCTTGGAGTCAAAGAATACAAGCAAAAGCTTCATTTGATTATGACTATTGAAGAAATTCACACTATTTAAAGAAAATTTTCCAAAACTCAGTCATTCATTCATTTTTCCACTTAAGGAATGATGTTAATGGATCAGTAACAGAAAAAAAAAAGGTTTAATTGAAATACAAATCTGTAGAAATTTCTCAGAAGTGTGCATGACAGAAGAGTTCAATGTCTGTACTAATAAACTATATCAGGAATGGCCAACAAGTCAATCACAAAGCCAATTTTGGTTGATTGCTCGCGATGTTGATTTAATTTGTTACACTTGTAACCTAATGCAATGTGTGAACATATGTGCAAACGCAAATGTAGTGATATCAGACCTCTGCGTCCTCCCTCAGATGCGGTTTTGTCGGTCCATGTGTAATCCATTTGCGTATAGTTGTAAAAGGGGAATAAGAAATGTAGACAAAGGGTCATAAAACCGAAAAAAAGAAAGGCAGGAAGAGGGACAAAGAGAGTAGGTCGGGACATGGTAGAGAGAGGAAGATTGAAGTGGAGGTCCCCAAAAGTGACAATGTTGAGTTATATTTTAAACAGAAGAAAAATTGAAAGTACCTTTTCTTCATATTTTAAATTAAATTGTGGCTTTTCTTATCTATCTAAACAGAGAACATATATTTCACACCTCCTCCTCAGACTATGCCTACAACAACCAGTCAATCGCGACACATTTTTAAGATAAAAAGTAGAGCTCATGTACACAAAAGTTGGCCACCCCAGAACTAGATGATTATCTGACAAATAGATGAGTCATGTGAAAATGAACTGACATGAAAACAATAACATTATTAATTGAAGATGTCATCAATCCTGAATAGTGGTAACTTTGATTCTCTTCTTGTCAAGAATTAAGACTTTCCAACTTCCAAAAAAATTCTATATCAAAAATTAGCATTTGTTATAAAACTGAAGTGATTATTCAAGTTGATTGTGCAGATAACAGTACAGTGTTAGATCAGGATGAAGTCCAAAAGGCTCACTGGGCTCACAAACAAATTACACTGTTTACTTACCATATTTACTTGCATGTACAGCGAGGTTTTTATCCATTTTTCACTGCTTCAAAAACCTAGGTCATCCCATACGTATGAGTGAAGGATTCTTTTTGTTTTTGTATAGTTTTTGTAAACTATGTACTGTATTCACATATTTTACTGGATTTGCACCTTCTGGTGTTTAAAAACAAAAGTATTTTATATGAGTTGTTTGAAGCATTTTTGTGTATTGTCAAGAGTAAAGATGAATAGCAATAGGAAAAGTAAAGCTTTTGAATTGAATTCCAAAATTGCACGGGAATCTGATATAAGTTTTAATTCATTCCCAAGTGAAAATATATTATTATTTGGAAATTCGAAGAAACTCATAAGTGTAATTGACGAAGAGTAAATTCAACTGTTAAGAATTGGCAAAATAGGTTCCCGATTGTCCAGCTTTGCATGAACAAATTATGTTGTCGATTTTACAAGATTTTTCCTTGAAGTTTAAAATGCCAGTGGGACAATATGTGCATTTACATGCATTTGATATTTTATTTGTTATTAAACAAAATAAAATTAGAATTGTATTAATAAATCTAATTTTCTTTATTCTGATCTTTAAAGTCACACCTTGTCCAATATGTGAGATCATCTTATATCCAAGAAAATACAATATATTGTTTGGCTTCAAAACAATTAGCATGCATTCTATCTCATTGTCAATGAAGAACTTTATCACAACAAACATGGGCAAATGGGACTTTTCAAGAAATGTGAGAAACATGACTGGTACTGAATATAAAGGGACTAGACCTACTGGCTCCTCTGGAAATTTTCCAATGACTCCATCCACTTCTGACAACAAAAGCAATTCAGAACTTCATGCATAAGTATTTTGCAAATTTAACCTAATACTATCCATATCTTAATCATACCAAAATATTTTCTGATGGATGTGACACCAATTTTAAAAATAGATAATCTTTTTAACCTGACATACTTTAAGATGATGATTTCAGGATTACAGCAGAATAAATTTTCATTGCAATTTCTTATGAAAATGGTGCAATGAATGGAATTTGCTAAATGTAATGTCTGTAAATGTAAACTGTAAAAAGCCACATAAATTTGATGATGCTGATTTTACAGATAGGCATCAAAACTCCTGCATGGTGTTTAGTTAGTTTTTTTGGAGAAAACCAAAATGTATTATGATATGCTAAAAAAACATTGAGAAGGTAGATTGCAGATTGCCCATAAAGAACACCTAAAAACTATATTATTTTCAACCTGTAGCAGATAATTTGTTGAGTGACAATAACTGCAAAAAGCAAACCTATTTCAATTTAGATAAAAGAAAAATGAAAGTGGAAGCTGACATAGTCAATGATAAAGCTGACAAGATCAAAAGTGGTAATTTTTGATTGTTGAGTTAAAGTCAAAATAGATTCAGCATGATAGAGTATGCAATTTAATTAGTTTTCTAAAATGCTTTTGCATCTGCAATACCTAAGAAAATTGGCAAAGTATGACAGATGACAACTCATGGGAGTAAATATAGTAAAGTAGAAGCTGCCAGCATCAACAGTAATTAATAATAGTCAGCACATGACTAAGTAGGTATAAGATTTGATTTCTACCATTTTTATGATCTGTATGAGTGTGGGGAGGAGAAAAAAAATTAAATTTATATATATGCCACATATTCCTGTAATATCTAAAACAGGGGTGTCCAACCCGCGGCCCAAGGCAAGTTCCAATGCGGCCCAATAAAGGTGTAAACAAAACCAACAAATGTTTTAATTTTTTTATTATTTATTTATTTCAACGGCATAAACTCAGAAAAGAAGTTTTACAAAGCCATAAACCTTTATTCGTATTTTAGTTTTGAGTGGAAATGAAATATTTTCATATACTTGGAGATGTGTGAATGAGGAAGGATTACTAAATAAAGCTGGAGTTGTGACTCAAAGGATTATAGATCCAAATTTGGTGAAAGGAGAGAAAGGACAAAAGATAAAAAGTTGTCAGAAAGGTTAAATAGTTCTTCTGTTAGGCAAATATTGAGTCTTAATTTTCCAACCTAACTCACTTCTTTTGTCCTTTTTCTTCCTTTTCCGAATTTGGCTCTATAATCCTTTGAGTCACAACTTCAGCTTTATTTAGTATTCCTTCCAGCGTTGCAAGATTTGGCTACATTGCACCAAATGTGGCTACTTTTTTTAATTTGACGTAAAAAAATATCATTTGGTGCTTTGGCTACTTTTGGGGCTACATACCATTTATAAATATATTAGTTGAATAAAAATGCACTTTAAAATGGTGTTTCGTCGCTTTTTATTAATCAGAGACTCAAATAAACTAAATATTTGCATTTTTTCAAATAAATGAATTTATCTATTTCCAAGTAAAAATTGAAAGTGTGTGTAGAAGTAATTTTTTAAAATATCCTATTTATGTGATAAACTTTTAATACTTGAATATTACAAGGTCTCTGTAAGTCTGCACGAAAAATATAAATTTTAAGGTTAGTGGTAGACCAACACACAGCTGTTAGCTAATGACTTTTCTTTATTTAATTACTGTAGATGCATTTCGGTCCTATTAAGGGACCCTCTTCAGTACATTTAGAATACACAGCTTTGATTATACATTCCATTAACACTTTCATATCAAGTGTATTAAATATCTTTCCCGACTATCTATGTTGTGTTTCTAAATTATGTTTGTATTATTCTATACGGTGATAGTCCATGAACTACACACATCCATTGTATACGATAAAACATACCGAAGACAATACAAGGATTTACAGAGACCTTGTAATATTCATATATTAACAGCAGTCATAAGAAATTTAATTTTAATACTTATTATTATAATCTAGACATGTTAATCCTTAAATATACTTGTATATTTAAGGATTAACATGTCTAGATTATAATAATAAGTATTAAAATTAAATTTACTTGTATATTGGGCCACAAGTATATATTATATATACTTCTGGCCCAAAACTCCTTGACTTTTTCCAATGCAGCCCAGAGAAACAAAAAGGTTGGACACCCCTGATCTAAAACATCTAAATTTGTGACATTACTGGTGCAAATTTTTTTATATTTTTGACATGAATACCATGATTTATGCATGTATTTGTTCTCTAACAAATTTTTACTTTAGTTGATAATTGGAAATTGTTGAAACTAGTGTGAGAGCATAATTTTCAGAACATATCACAGAGTATGTCTCTTATTTATCACACCTGTAATATAAAAATATTTAAAATAAATATTACATATACAGTAATACCCCGAACTTACGTGATAGGTGGGACCGAGCGATAACCGCGTAAGTTGGGGTATAATTTCGCAATTTGTGTAAAATCGAAGTCGGGTGTATGTAAGCTAATAAATGTTCTCGTTAATCTTATCTCGTGTTTTGAATCAAAAGACGAAATAAGATTAACGAGTTCACGGTTAAAAGAAATCACCACACAGAGTCTCTCAAGTCTCCGTAGATATAACAAACACAGAATTAAATAACACAAAATGAATTTTAGCTATGTGTCGATTCCGCGCGATACGTCCAAACTTGTAAGCTGAACAATAGTGTGGGGGAAGCACTCAAACAAAAGACGAATCAACGAGATTTGAAAATCGCGTAACTCCGGGTTCGCGTAAGTCGGGATAGCGTAAGTCGAGGTACTACTGTATTACAATTAACCTTATTTTTGTATGTCAGTAAAAAGATTTTATATAGCATATATCACTAAGAAATAACAATGCCAATATAACTGTTTGGCAGAAACTTGAATTTTAAAAACTCAAACCTGTCATATCTAACTATTGATTGGCTCTGTTACACCTTTAATATGAAATAAAAACCCAGTCAATTTGTTTTAATTTACCCTCAATCATTATATTGGAAATGGCAATAGCACTAACTAGACTAAATATTATATTAGACAGTCACCATTAAATCAAATATCCAATTACTATATTTGTTATCATGCAACATTTTGGCTACTAATTTAACTAACTACTGTATATAATTTGTCTAAACTCTAAAGGATGCCATCTTGGGTCAATACTAATTATTAGAAATTAAATACAGTAGAGCGTCGTTTATCCGAAAGCTGGTTATCCAAAACGTCCGTTATCCGAAAGCATTCCAGTCGGCAAATTTAAATTTTCGCTAGTGCTGTGGCGCTGCAATCTTCGGCTATTTCTCGGGCTACTCAAATATTTTACGTTTTTGATACTAAATTAACTTCTGGAGTATAATTTTTTATTGTTTTTATATTTTTCAATAAATTAATTTTGTTTGTACAAAATAAAAAAATAATTTTTAACGATACAATAGTCTTCGTTAGGCTTAACATCGACGAAAATTCAATGCGAAGCGACACGCAACGGAGAGAAATTTCAACATGGGATAAATTAATATATTTTTTCGTACATGATTCGTTATCCGAACCACCCCAGTTCCCAATTGATTCGGATAAATGACGCTCTACTGTAATTTGAATAATCTGAAACAAAAAAATAATCAACTTAGAACAGAGCTCAAACTTGCATCACCAACTCATTATTGAAATCTCTATCTGTATCTGATTTTTGCTTCCAGATCTACATTAATTAATGCCTTATGGATTTAATTTCTCCAGTTGGAAAAAAATAATTAGCTTATATTGTTATATAACTTTGATTAATGTAGGAGTGGAACAAAGAACAAGGAGGTTGTCTGATAATGAATGCATCTGCACAGTATAGAGATGAGGATTCAAGCTCCACTCAAAGTTAATGTTTCTTCCAGATTATTCAAATTATATCATTTTTGATTAATAATATTGGCCCAAGATGGCAGTGTAACTATGTACTTTAGACAAATTATATGGTTAGTTAATTAAATTAGTATCATAAATTTAGCCTGATTGATCTAGTAATTACATATTTGGTTTACATTAATTTTAAACTTGTGCTAAATGACTGCAAATCTAAAATAATAATTAACAAAAATGTCTAAATGGCTTGATATAAAATTGATTCAAATCCTGAACTGAAAAATCATTTAGACACTCATGAAAAACCAAAAAGCTTGATAAGTTACTGGATTTTGATTATGAAAGACAAAGCAAATAATCCAATTGAAACTGTGACTCAAGTAAGACCACTTAAGTTACCAGTGTGGAAAACACATTCATCAAAACAAATAAAAATGAGATCACAGCCACAAATGATCATCTTGACTTCAGTGGGCCAAAAAAGTGCTGTGCTAGAAAAAAGAATGAAAATATGTTGTCTTTTCAGATGGAAAAAAGTTCAATTTAGATGGGCCAGATGACAATAACATATATAAAGAAAAATGTATGAGAGTTAATTGTCAAATGGGAAATTTTCAGTTATGATTCAGGAGCATTTTTATTTGGTGGAAAAACTGATCTTGTAGTTCTGGCTCAAATGAATTGGCAGTTTATCAGGAAATGCTGTATGATAAACTGATTTCATTTGGTCTTCTCATAGGCAGCAGTGACTAGAAGTTTCAACAGGACAACATACTTGTTATGTGTCAGTTTCAATGAAAAGTTGATTTGCAAAAGAAAATATTGCATTCTTCCATGGCTATTGTGTAAACCAATCCTCAACCACCATAGAAAGTGTGGGAGGTATTCTGGCAAAAAGAGTCAATGCAAATAACCAACAATCTTCAAGCACACATGAATTAACCATTACAGTCATGGATAAATGGATTAAGTTAGATCTTTCACTTTTGGAAAAACTGAAACAATGCCTGGTCATATGTTTGAAACAACTGCCAAAAATGGTGATACAATGCATCAATAAAAGCTATCTTAAAACACTTAAACTTGGTTTGTATCATGTCCTCAAATCTTGCAATTCAAATTTCATCCACTTCTAATTAAGATAGAAGGCTAAAACCTTAAGGAAATATCTAAGTCCAATGACAATACATTTAAATGTTGTTTTAGAGGGGGTGGTTCCACCCAAACCATCCTCCCCATACCAAAACATGATTAAATTATACATTTGGCTATATTTATTATAAGACCTGTATGTAAGTGCACTGTAGTGATGTATATGTGGTGGTGGTGGTGTTGGTATATAGTTAGGAGAACTTTTATCCCACATATATAGTTACCATGCTAAGAACTAAGCTAAATCAGGTGAGATGCTACAGTTGGATCTCTTCCACTGCAGCATCTCATCCAATTTTAGTTCAGATTTTAAATAATAGGCTTTTAACATATAGTAATTTTACAAACTGTAAGGCATCTCACCCAACTTTACCTTACAGAATGCAGTATTCTTATATTGTAGCAATATAATACAGTCGACCCCCCTATAACGTACGTTCCTATAACGACAATTCCTATAACATAGCAAAAAAATTGTAGAAACTTTCATATAACATACCTCCTATAACGTCGTTTCGCGACAAGATTGATAGAGTCTGGACCAATAGTGGATGAGCAGCCGAACTACTTTCCTCCGACCCTGCGCCACGCTACGGAGCGGCTAAATTGAGTTTGCTATCGTCTGTTTAGTATTATATATAAATTATATATAAATTAGGTACTGTACATATAATTATATATTAATTATATATAAATTAGGTACTGTATATATAATTATATATTAACTTAATTTATTGTAACTTTATTATAATTATATATATGCTTTCTGCCGCCTGGCAACACGCTACGGAGATTTTAGGCTAGTAAGTTGAGTTTATTATCGTCTGTACAGTATGTAAATTAGGTACCGTAAGTCTAATACAGCACTAATTTTATACATTTCTTGTGAAAGAAACACTTCTTATTCAACGGCCATAAAAATTATTTATATTAATGATGTCTCCAAAGGTCAAGTTATTTTTATGCGAAAAATTCGTTATTAGAAATCGCGGCCGCCGTTTCATGTGCTGTTCCGCGACGAAAACCAGCTTTAAGCAACGGCGTAGTCGAACGGTACACACTCGGTAAGTAATCCTATAATTTTTTGTTTATAGCATAGTTTATACGGATTACTCCCAAAAAATTATACGTGTTTTGGAAATGTTGAGTGGAATTAGTCTAGAATTGGTTAATTTTATAGAAGAAAACCTTTCGAACAGCCTTAGTCCGTAAAGTTCCCACCTATTGGGCTGCGATTGGCTCATGTATTTAATCATTCCTACAACGTAATTTTCGGTAAGCGTGGAACGTATCTAAGCGTTATAGGGGGTCTACTGTATATTATTAGTTATATAAAATATTTTTTGCATTTAGCATATACTATGTAGCTTGTTACTTCATGCTATTAAAACATTTTTTTTCATGTAGCTCATTTACACTATAAATGCATGATTTTTCAGTTTGTCACATGTCAATTTTAATTATCCATTCTTTGCATATACAAAATGAGTAATACAAGCAAGGGACAGTATATAAAGAAATATACAATTTGTGTACAATCTATGAAAATAACAACGTGCCCATCAAAAAGATGGTCAAAAAAATGATTGGTTTGTCCTGATCTTAACATTTCTTTAGTATATATGTATTTCAGTTGTAGCATTTGTTTTTAAAAACATGCAAGTTATAAGCCACTATCACTATCCCCATGAAATTGATATGTATCAATTTTGATGAATACCATTATTCTCAGATGAACAAACAAACAAGGACACTTCAGACATTCATCCTAAACATCCACAATATACAAAACATCTATAGTGAGGAAAGAATCAATAAATATATTTAGAACTAGCTCGATTAATAAAGTAGCAACAGAAAATAAACATTATTCTGTCTTCCTTGGGTATCATTACATATAAATACTATATAAACATTATGTAATTATTATTAATAGACTGATGTTTTCAAATTTGTGTATAGTATCTACATATATATGCATTTAATATTTCTTTCTGCAGCAAAATTAAATATACAAGTCAACGAGTTTTTAACAAATTTATAATAAATCAGCCATTGTAAATAGCTATGTCTTGACTTCAGTAATATTGAATACATAGTACTTAGTATCTATATCAACTAAGTATCAAATTTACATTATAACAGTCTTCTCAACTTACTGGAGTGAGTAAATAAACTATCACACATAAAGTTCAATTACTAGTTTAAAAGTTTCTAATGTAATTTCCAAACATTTTCGGCCTTCACCAAGGCCTGCCTCAGGTGTTTAACAAAACTGACTTCCAAAAATTGGAATGTCAGAACGATGATACTCGACTTTAAACTTTGAATATATCAAATTCATGTGGTTGATTGACTTCATTCAAATTTCTCGTATAGGTACTTCCATGCATGTGCCACTGTCTCGCAGTCTTTAAAGTTAATACAGTTGCCTTTCATGTTGACTTTATAAATTTCCCAAGCCTCTAGGCAATGGATATAGTCTGTTTGAAAGGCCTGCCTAATTAATCTGGTGTTCTGAAGGTCCACATGTACTTCCGGGTCTGGTACTTCCATTCCCTTTTGGGAAATTTATAAAGCCAACTTGAAAGGCAACTGTATTAACTTTAAAGACTGCGAGACAGTTGCGCATGCATGGAATTATCTATTTCAATAATATAAACAATTAACAGTTATACAAAAAACAATTTTTTATTTCTAATAAACAATTTTAATACATTTTGTTTTTTATTAAATTCTAAATTTCAGGAAAAAATTATATACTATAAGAATTAGGTGAATTTTATAATATATTGAAAATAAAATGTAGAATTATTAGAATTGAATACCACAATCCTATCTTAAACTTTCTAAAAAAAATACAAAAGTAAACATTTTAATAAAAAAATTAATTTTAAGATTTTCTAACCCTGACTATTACTGGGTTGGTTAACAAAGAGCTCCCCTATGTAAAATTAAACCTGATATACTAAAAAATACAACTATGGAATTTTAATTATTCCATATTTGTATTGGTCTTTTTAATCATTAACATCAAAATTTTAAGAATGAGAAGTCAGTCAAATGCCAAATAAATTCAAATCATTGTCCTTTTCAAACTAGTCCAATAATGATGTGTTTCCTAATCTATGTCTGAATTTTAATAATTCAAAGACTGGTCAAATGAGTTACAATTTAAACCACACAATAATTGTATAGAATAAATTTAATCTTGTCACAAATTGAAAAAATAAGTTATGCTTATTGCACAAGCTACTCTGACTTGACAGAGAATTTTTCAGCTGACTGATAGTGAGTGTACTGTATATTTGTGTTACCAAACAAAATGGAAGAATGAAAAACAAGTACTGTATTTTCATGTGTATAACCTGAGGAGAATTGCTAGAATGAGAAACTTTACCATAATTTGTAACTGCAATTTAAAATCATTGTATAATCCACATCACTTTCAAATTGTTTTAAACTAGCATACCCCGCCACGCCTTGTTATGGCTCAAAATGTATCTATTATAAATGTATAACACTTCCCCAGTGGGGGAAAATTTTTCGAAAAATTTTTTCTTAGTGTACATTCTGTTGACGTATCCTATTAAAACGCAATCAAAAACCCGCATCTAAAATAGTATAATAGAAGCCAAGTTTTTCAGAGTAAGCCTTAATCCTGTCTCTCTCCCTCGCGGGGGGAATATCAAAAAATCCCTTCTTACTGTACATTCTGTTGACGTATCCTATTAAAATGCAATCAAAAACGCAAAAACCCGCATCTAAAATAGTATAATAGAAGCCAAGTTTTTCAGAGTAAGCCTTAATCCTGTCTCTTTCCCCCGCGGGGGAATATCAAAAAATCCCTTCTTAGTGTACATTCTGTTGACGTATTCTATTAAAACGCAATCAAAAACGCAAAAACCCGCATCTAAAATAGTATAATAGAAGCAGAGTTCTTTATGGTAACCTTTTCCGTAAGGCTGACCGTAAAGAACTGTCCATCCCCCATGTTTAACGGAATAATATACAGCCTATGTCCACCCTGAAGTTCCATTCTAAATATTGGTGAAAGAATTTTTGAAATCGGATGAGTAGTTTCGGAGATTACCTGCTGCATACAAACTAACATACATACATACAAACATTACCTCTTTATAATATTAGTATAAAGATAACATTAGTTATACATGTGAGATCCGAATAGCCCCTGGGTCTAAATAACAATTTAAAAAGAAAGTTAAAATTTAGTAGAAAAATATTCTTCCATTTTGGTGGGAAATTAACGGTTTTCTAACGTGGGAAAACTGATAAAAGAGCCACTTCCTTTGACGGAAGTATGAGCATCCTTTGTTTTTCCCTTATCGGTTACAAATCTCACCACACTGGGAATTGACGACCCCTCATTTCTTCCCCTTTTCATCCGTTCACGTGGGTGAAGAAAAGTATGTTGATTGGTCGCAAATTAAGAGATATAGTCAAAGTTTAGCAGAATTTGGGGAGTACGTCCGTAGATCTGAGAGTGGAAAGAACTCCACATATTTGCTGTCTAAGGCCAACGCCCTTAAGAGTACACCAGAAGGTCCCAGATGAGATCGACGTAGTCCATACAAGCTCCATAAAGGTCATCGCCCATAGTCGTATCCTATCGAATAATATTGAGTTAGAAACACAGAAAATATATTTTAATATTTGTGCCTCTCAAGACCTCCAAATGAATAGGAGTATGAGAACCTTAGAACTGAAGGTATATTCAACCAATACAGAAGAAAAAGTCAACTAACAGATTGTATGACATAATGAATTTGTGAGCTCTCTCTCTCGACACATATATTTTGATTATTCGTTTAGCTTTACTTTTAATTAAGTTTAATTTGTATTTTTATTTACTTTCTTTATTAAATAGTTTATCGTTTATTATTGTTAAAGGAATGTCTCATCCTTGTTTACATACCTCCACATGCGTGTTATAAGTGTGATTAACTGGTGTCAGGCCCCTGACGTAGATCGGGACTTCACAGTTCTGATCAGTTTAAGTTTTAACAGCCCTCCTATAAAACTTTTAAAGATCGGATCTTGTGATCCAAAACTAAGAGAACAGATTTCACTTAATCTGCGCCAATTAAGTGGTACTAATTATCCTAGCGGAGTAGTACCTCCGGCTGATCTCACATACACATAAAAATACTAAGCAAAAGCATGAGACAGATTGGAGTGTAGATGAACACATTACTATCAATAGATTTAGAAAATACTATCTATGATACTTAAATATATGTACTTCAAAATAAAAAAAATTATTGTTATATAACATACAACCGACTTGACAATTAACAAAACCATTGCTTTTAAATTGAAAAGCAATTCTTTAAATTTATAGATTCTATAATGTTGTATAGCAATCTTTTTAAAAACTGTTCTTCAAGTATTAGAATAAACTTTGTTTAAATAGTATAAAAGACTTTCCACATTTCAAATCAGGACTGACTTCTGCCTTTATTTCTTTGCTAATCTAAACATCCCAAAATTGGCCTGTTAACTTAACTGGCAGTTTATCCCAAAGACTTATACTCATGCAACACATCAAGATTAATTCTATAGATTAAAGTGCATTTAACCGTGAGATTAAAACTTGTGCAACTGGCCCTAAATGATGGTAATATTGAAAGCACAAGTTCTATAACATTGAAAGCACTAATCCCCATTTACATGCTCATATTAATTTGATTTTAATACTAAATTAATTATGAAATCCATTAATATTATATATATAAAAAGTTTATTATATTTGAAGAATTACATTTATATATATTGAAAAGTTTACAATCAATGTTCAATAAATAGTAACTTGAATTTATTAAATTTAAAATGTTTGCAGTTTTTAAATTCTTTAAATTTGTACAAAGTTTGTTATATTGAAGAGTAATCGATTGTAACCTCAAGAGTTATAAAAAGATAAACTGATCTTCATTAAAATTTGTGCTTGATTAAAAACTAATTTTTATATAATTACAACCTATATCTAGTTGATTTATTTTAGGATTTTAATATAGTAAAACCTACTGACCAGAATTTTCCATTGTATCAGGTTTCCATTTCATATAGAGTTATGTTTTTATTAATGCAGAAAAATAAAAGTTGAAAAATAAAGTTCCAACTCTTATGTTAAAGAATAGTTGTTTTAAATAAGTACCTCAAATGCATGTTATGTTTCAAAGATATGTTGAAAATACTTAAATGTTTTTATCTGAAATATATATATACATGTGCAAAACCTCATGCATGTAAAATGTTTTACTAGCACCTAGAACTTTTACTTAAAACTTAACTTTACAGAAAATGCAAGAGTAACTACTTTTTAAAATTAAACTTTTCTTATTTCTCATATTAGTAATACAATGCTAAATTTTGGCCACTTCTAAGAATTTTACCAGCTGGCACCAGTTGAATCTCATGTAACCAATTTTTGTTTTGCCATAACTTAATTTGTTATATTCCCATTTTTGTAACTAACTTTAGATTTTTAGCATATAACTTTCCCAAAAATAATGAATATTTTAAAAATATGCACTATTACCAGAAAACAATTTTAAATTTTCTGTGTGTTGAAAAAAAAAAAACAGCATTACTATACAGCATTTTCTTTCTACTTTCCAGACAATGAAACAATAATCTTAATAAAGAATAAAAATGAAACTTCACCAAGATGAGACCATAGACCAGGGGGTCACCAAACTACGGCCTGCAGGCCAGATCTGGTCCGCAAGGTCAGTTCATCTGGCCCATTGCCTGCTGCACTGTGCCACATTATTTATGGCAGTGTGGCAATGGGCCGGATAAACTGCCTTGCTTAGTAATAAACTAAAGTAACTGCCTTGCTTAGTAATAAACTAAAATATAAATAATTATATTTTAGTTTATTACTAAAATATAATTATTTATATGGAAATATAAATTGTAGATAAACTTACTATGTAAAAAAAATTAAAATAAGTGTAAGTAAAAATGCCAAAATTTGTTCAATCTGATGTTTGCATCCGACAGTAATATAATTTTTAGATAAATCAGTGAAATAAAAAATTTGACAACTTTTTGCAATTTTAAATATCAGAGCACTTTTAGTATAAGTACCTGCAATGAAGTTTCTAAAGAAAGCGACTACTAGCTTGCTGTAGCAATCATGCTTGTGTATTGGTAAATAAATATGTTGGTTGTCTTTATTTTTTGTGTATTCAGTGTGCAGTATTGAAGAAAATGGTTATATGGCCCATGCTCATCATTCTTTCAGTTATCTGGCCTGCTATGAAAAAAGTTTGGTGACAGACCATTAGATTATGTTATGCAATAACATAATCCAATTAGTATCCTGAAAAGTTTTCCATTTCTGCATTAGACCAATTTTCAGCTTATAGTATTTTACATGACAAATTCTCTATTTCAAGTTTTATTTTCCAGTTAGGGAGGTTTTTATTTTGTAAAGGGTCCATTATACACAAATTTTACTGTACTATTATTTCACAAACAAATTATCCAATATGGTAAGACAAAACTTATAAAATTGTCAGCAATTCTAAACATTAACTTAGTAAAATACACATTAATAAAAAGAAGCTTATATTGGTTTTCATTATCTGACAGTTGAGTTTTTTTCTAATTAGTTGGATAATGCACAATTTATAGCTTTTTCTCATACTTTCAATTTTTTGTAGGATTCAAAAATCATTTTATAAATAAAAAATGCCTTTTTAAATAAGTTTAATGAAATTCTAGTATTTAATCATCAGAAAAATAAATTTATCAAAATTTAAAATATTTTATATATTTAAAAAAAAGGCAGTTTTACTTTTCTGATAAATCAGTTCTTTAATGAAAAAAAAAAATACAAATTACATTTTAAAATGTCTCTTGCAAGTTATATATTTTCATCACTAAGAAACTATTTTAACAGATATGAACTTTATGAATTATAAGGATTTTATAAAACTAACTTGATAAAGTTTTTAGTTTACAAGTTTTCTGGATGTATAAATTTTAATAAAAAATATTTCAAGATTATAGAGTTAGCCAGAGTAAAAAAATCTATGAAAAATGGCATAGATAATGCATAGTTGTTTTAAGCACTTTTGTGGCATCTAGCTAAATTTCATTGGAGACATTATACAGATGGTGTACAAAATATTAATAACAAACAGTGAGATAATACCCATGAGAAGGCAAGGCCCCAGCCATGGCAGGTATGCCCATATATTAATGTAGCCCTGAAAACAAGTTTTAAACTAATCAAATATCACACTTAGCATATTATTAAGATTATGAAAAGCAAATACTTAATTTAAAATTAACACTGTTATGTATTATTATTAATAATCATATTATGACAAAATTATCAAACCTTTAAAATTTAAATTGCCATAGCTCAATTGGCTTATGCCTTTATACATCATTTTAAAAACACATTCATGAAATGATGACTATATTAGCAATAAATGCATGATTTTTTCATGCAAGAACAGTATTAAATTTGTGTCATTAACAATCATATCCCTTCAAATTATATCTTTATTTGTTAATTTGTTTCAAAATTAGATTAAGGAGGAAAATATGTGTATAAGATATGTTATACAAGATAAATGGTCATGTCAGAAAACTTATTTTTATCAAAATCCAAAAACAACAAATAAAGAGAAGTATTACTATAATGTGAACATTCAAGAACTTACATAATTTAAATTATAAAATTTTGACAATTTTTTCATATTAAGAATTTTTAAAATCTGATTTATGTAAAGTTTTGCAATGGACATAAGCTACTTTTGCTTTTATATTTTGAAATAAACTATGAAAATCTGATAAATATTTAATATATATCAGACTTTCAAAAACATAATGTTTAATGATATTTGCAAATTATAAATTATCTTTTATAAATTTTACATCTGTTAAAAGTTTAAAACATCCTTTTATCTAAACATTAAAAATACATATTGAAAATAATAGGAACTTATTTTTTAGTAGTAAAATAAATATTCTAAATTGTTTACTCTATTGATAGATATCTTCTATTCTCATATTTTGAAAATTTTTTTTACAAATAACTCTTAGTATTTATATTTCAAATAAAACTTGGTAACTATTCCATTAACTAACATTATTAATAAATATATTTCACAACAACATGTAATACTGCTAAACTTTCTTCATAAAGTTTTGATAGTAGAGTTCATTCAAACAGGTTCTGATACACTTTGCAAAGGACAAGTTGGTCTATTCAGGTCATCTAAACTGAATTTATTTTAAAGTTTAGTTATAATTGTAAAAACTTTAGCAATGCTTCAAAAACATTAATTTCATGTTATTAATTAGAAAAATTTGTACTTTATTTCTGAAATAATGGGAAATGGTTTAAGAATCAATTAAATATTTCAACAAACAATAGAATCTCTCTATACTAAATTTTTCTTTAACAGAGTATAAATATTACTGATAGCTAACAAAACAAATAGTTATATAAGTTTTTTTTATAAATTCAGAACAAACTAAGTTAAAGGAATTTATAAATATTTTAATCTATTAGTCTTTCATTCCTTAATGTTTCAATTACCTTGATATATTTGAAATTAAAACCTCATATTTTGTTAAACAAATTAAATAGTTTATAAATTTAAATGTGATATATATACTATCACTTTTATTGTACAGGTATACCTCGACTTACGTCGTTTCGAGTTACATCGTTCCCGATTATACGTCGTTTGTCAAAAAAGTATATGGAAAAATAAAAAATCAAGTTTAAGTCATTTTATTCGACTTTACGTCTGTCCGCCACAAATACTGAAGTCGTAATATCACTAGAAAAATGTTTAAAGCACATAAAATCATATTAAAATATATACATTTACAAGTACGTACTGTATTTACAGTACATGCATTTACAAGTATGTACTGTATTTACAGTACATACTTGTAAATGTATATACATTTACAAGTATGTACTGTATATACATTTACAAGTACGTACTGTATTTATAGTACATGCATTTGTAAATTTAGATTACTTTTTCCTGTACTATATTAAAAACTAAAATTTATTTGTTTGTAAACTTAAAATAGATCCTTATTAACCATATATTATTAAAAATGCATTAATAAATAAAATACAGAACCGGAATTGGTAATTTATGGTTTAGCCTAGTGACAAGTAGATTTGGAGACAAGTAAATTCGACTTAAGTCGTTCTCCTGGAACCAATTACCGACGTAAGGCGAGGTATACCTGTATCTTAAATATTGAAAAGAAATAATAAAATACTGAAATAAAAATTGTCAAAAAATAAAACTTGAATCATTAGAGATTAAAACTGGATTTAATTATGATTTAGATAACAACAACGACTAATAAATTCCATTAAAACTAAACCTTTGATGACAGACATAATTGTTTAAAATTGTAACAATCTATAATAATCTTTTAATTAAAATTTTTTATTATAGGCAGCATCCTATGTAATACAGAACCAAAACTATAATTAAAGAGATTATTAGTCATTTGAATAGCATATATTTATATTAATACATTATTGCTACTATTATTATAGGTAATTAAATACAATACTATTACATTAATATAAATATGCACTGTTCATATTATACAATAAACTAAATTTATCACTGTGGAGAAATGCTAGCTTAGTAATAAGGCAACAGAGCAGTATACTATTCAAAAGTCATTATTAAAGCCAGCTAACCAATAACGATAAATTAAACTTGTAAAAAACATTCTCAACAGGAAAAAAGTTCTAATCTGTAATAAAAGACAAACTGTTTAATCATCACAACAGCAAGCATTAATTTTAATCACTACATCCAATGAATAATTAATTTTTAATAAAGTTTTAAACTTTTGAAAATATTCAAGAACTTATTATAAATTTAATACGGCATTCAAAACAGATAGTTCCAAAACACACTCAGCAAAAACTTAAATTACCTACAAAATTGACTGTTGATACGTGACGTGTAAAGTTCACAGAATATTAATCATCAATATATATATAAAATGAAATAATGAGCTGTACGTATTGTTAAATAATGATGTTATAGAACAGTAAAGTTTCTCCAACTACAGTACATTTCCAAGTATTCCCTATATTATTATTATTATCATTATCATCTTGTGTATAGATATTGGCGAGGTTGCGACTGCAGTTTTCATCTCTAAAACATGAACGTCAAATGTCACTTACAAGTAAGCAGTGCTTGACATTCACGTTTTAGAGATGAAAACATTGGCCACAACCTGGCTATTTTCAGGTTCTAAAAGGCATGATAATTTAGATAAGTAAAACAAAAAAATTGTCTTAGCTTCTCAAGTGAGATAACGTGAAATATTCATTAATGTTAACTATATTGTGGAGATTTACAATATTGGAAAAGTAATTATTGTAAATTTGTAAATGATTATTTGTATTTATTATATAATGTTCATAAGAATGTTAGAAGTGAATACACCAATACTAGTAAATGTACAACTTGAATACAATGAAATATAACTTGTATGGGTGATAAAAATGTATTTAATAGCATTGTCACGTTTCCCTACGTTTTCTGTATTACTCAATTTCATTAAAAAAAACTGTAAACATTCGTAAACAATTTGACAAGTCGAAGTAAAGACCGCCATTTTGATACGTGACAGAGAAAGAAACAACTAACATCGTCACTCGCTCGTATAATAAATATATCTCAAGTTTTGGTTTATATTATTATTTGAAACGATATCAATTGTTTTCTGGCTATTAACTGTAATGAAAAACTGCCACAAACCTCGTTCGACATCCGTTTCCTTTGTTCAGTTCGCAGCAGCCGACACCACTCACGACGCCATCTTGGTCTTCGGTCATCTGCTCCCCCTTTTTTTTTTTTTTTTTTTTTTTTTTTTTTTTAGCCTTTTATACCGTGCGCGAAGAGCCAGGGGTGAATGAGCGCGTTTGATCGTTTCACGTCACGAGCACACGTGTTGGCTATCTTACGTCACAGAAACTGAATTGAATAATTTTGCCACAAACATATTCTCTTCCCTTTAAAGTCGTTTGTTTCGTTACGCCATTAAAATGCTATCGACCCAATGAACTCGGTATGGGTGCAATGGCTCTTAACCTTGGTGACCTTGAAAGACCATTTCCCCGTAAACAGCGGACGATAATTTCTCATCTTTGTACTGTTTTCGTCCATTCGTACCTTATTGTAACGCCAATCCCTATTGTAAGGCCATTCTCTATCCTAAACTCCAAAACGGATTGGGTTTTAAACTCGTCGTTGCTTCCCATAGTTATCAATTATGTTTAAACTTTATTAAAATTAATTATGCAAGTTAATGAATAAAATCAATGTCTCTATACTTGTTTATTTTACCAGTAAATGTTTGACTTGAGTTGGGCAAACATTCTTAAATATCATTAGCCAGATGGATTTTAAATTAATTTACTTTAGTAATTTCATTTCTATACTTAGCTTATCGCTAAAAACGAAGAAATTTTTTTTAAAAAAAATCCATATTTTTATTAAGAAATTAGAAGAAAATAAAGATATCGCTCATCTATATTCATCGAATGGTTATAATAATGTACTAAAATGTTTGACAAGTTAATTAAAGACACGCTACAGTTCATTATAATTATGGTTAGAAGACATCTTTAACCAAATTTTTAAATATTTTTGTATTATTGTTAGATCCTAATGTTATTTTTCGAGCTTCCATGCGATATTTGCTTCATCATAACTTTAAAAAAAATGCTTATTTACTGTGTTTAAATGCAAGTATTTACGGCAACAAACATGAATTACGAGTAAATTTTAAAATATTCAGATATCGAAGATTGCGTTAAATAATATTATATACATATATAGGCCTATTTAAATTAGATAACCTTATCTGGCATAAAAATTTTAATGGGTGGAATAATCGGTGTATGTACTTTGCTTTTCGTTTCTTCCAAGATATTTTAATTAAATACGAAATAATCGATATTTGTTATAATGAATTGTTATCATTAGTTGGTCTTCAATTTTTTTCTAGTAATTGTAACGATAAAACTTTCTTGTTTAAATAAACTTGTATACCGAGATTAAAGCATTGCTCATACCATAGAACTCGATTAATTGCTGCTTTGCTTCTCAGAAAATATAAATCTCATCTATATTTTCTGAGAAGCAAAGCAGCAATTAATCGAATTCTATGGTTTGTTTTATGGTAATTTTTTAAGAAATTCTTTCGTGTTTATTTTCATGACAAAAATTTAAGCTCCGATATCTGAAAAAAAGAATATATATATAAAAATTTTCTGATCTATTTGCTTTCTGGCAATATAAACAAAATTTGTAATCAGTGTTTATTTTCCGCTAGCCAAAGGGCATTTCTATGTTTTATAGTTGAATATAACAGAATAATAATAGAGCAATGTAGCGATCAAATTTAATATTTGTTTGTTGATAACGTTGAAACCGTTTGTTTCATCCGAATTGTTTATTTACTTACAAAAATGTTCTATGAATAAGATATTGGATGATGTGTTTATGCCCATGGATACATCCAATCGGGTTAATAGGTCGCTGCTGAGGTCCCGATAGGAAACTAAATACATCATATATTATACAGACTTTTTTTTTCTAACAAGTTAGAAAAAACTAAACTTTAAAAGCAAAATATATCTAAATATGTTTGTATAATACATGTAATAACGCCTTGTTTATATATTAAATTTTGATTATAATACACAAAATAATAATAATAATATTTCATAAACAATTTTTATTAACATTTGATCAACTCCATATTCGTTTTAGAAACCCGATAGTTAAATAAAATATTAAATTACAGAATTGTAATTTAAAATATAGAATTTGTTTCTAATTTCTCGAATTTTATTGCATTTTTTGCATCTTAAAGTTTAAAAATACAAATTTTACAAAGTGAAAAGCGGTAGTGTGTACAGAAGATGCGAGAATGCACTCTCTTCCTCTCTACTCTTTGTGGGTATCAAATCGAATAGAGATTTGTAGGAAGAAATATATATATATTTTTTATTTTTACGAACAAACATATTGAGTAACATAATACGGCGTGGAAGCTTTTATTCTTTACTCAATGTTCTTTTTAGACATGGCCCATTTCCTGCTACGATTTGCAAATATTGTCCGGAAACTCAGTCTATATCGAATCAATGCGGATTAATTTTTTATTACATAATAAATACTTTAATACGAAAACAAATATTGTGGGAAAATAGATATGACTAAAAAAAGATCTGGAGGCTCGCTATTGATCCTCTTAGTATGGAACAATTCTACTGTAGCAAAATGAGGCCTTATACTTTCAATTATTTACAAACACAAAAGTTTTTTACAACGAAAAAATTTATAGGAATGTGAGAGGTAAAACTCGAACGTAGAAAGTCGAATAATAAAAAATCAGATTACGGAATGGCGTGCAAAAAGAAAATATAGGAAAATCCCTATGGAACTCATTACTTTATATGATTCAACAGGTTTCTTTTGTAGAAAGTTTCCAAAATAATAAGGAAAAAAAAAAACAGGAATTATTTTTATAAACATAAAATCTTCAAACTCGAGTCGAACATTTTACAATAAATATTCTTTGGCATGGCAGAAGAATCCATAAAATATCAATCAATTATCGCTCGATTTTCCGTTATCACGATATATCGTCGTAAGGGAGGCAATAGAAATGAAAGAATTTATTATTTTAAGAGCGGTTTATTTTAAAAAAAAATCAAGTTTTATAACTTGTCGCCGTGAAACATTAATACAGCTAATGATTGGAAGTGAAAATATATCTAGAGAATTCTTATCGTGTTACGGTTTTTATCGAAACGAGACATTTTAATCGGATGGCTTTTATTAGAAAGATATCGAATGTCGGTGTCTTTTGTATTAAGATGATTATAAAATCGATTTTTCCTGTGTATATTCGCAATCGTTTTAGAATTAGAAAATTCTATCGATCGCCAGTCGGATATTCTCTGCATCAGTTCGGTGTAAGCGACCTCCACGTCGCTTTATCGATCCGAATGAATGGACTGAAGTGGTTCAAGGTCGTTGTCCGAGGCAGACATGACGAATGACTGTACTCGTTCGAGGAATTCTGGGTAAGAGATGCATTAGCGTCGTTGCATCCAGAATGCATTGCATCCCTACTTTTTAATCCTATAACATCAAATGTCGTGCCGCCAGATGCGCTCTCCTCTTTTCACTTTATTCTCTCGACTTTTTAAAGCTTCGGAAACATTATTAATGTTTCATCCAACGGCAAATATTACAATTACGATATACCGAAGAGAAATGCATCGACAACATTTATAATTAAATTTCGACTCAATAATTTCATTGATGAATAAATGCATAATTATTTAATTTGTTTATCATAAATTACGTTTAACGACGTTTTATGATTCGTAATTTACGATTGTTTCGCTTTATAAAATTTATAGACAGTCGAATTAAATCAAATCGGTCTAGACTAATTATAAAATGTAATTGGTACGTAAAAGACGAATCGATTTAATTTTTTCCCCCGTTTATAAATAGAGACCTGCGCTTATTAACTTGTATAAATCCTATGTTTCGCTGACTTCATTGATGTAATATAAATAACAAAATTAAATGCATCCCTTATAATTAAATTCAAATTAAGTTAATTAGCATTTAAAAATGGTTTGCCTATTTATTTGCCGTAGAGAATAAATTAAAGTTGTACAGAATTAATGCGATGTAATGAACTAAATTTTCGGCCGAGATCATAAAATCTATCTCTTTTATAAGCATATAAAAGGTCCTGTTCCTTACATTTTAAATTTATGTATAGATTGTGCATAAAATATTTTTTGTATGTATAAGTTTCTTCGGATGCAGTTGTGACAGATGACATGTTATCCAATAAGATATAATAAATTCTGTATATATTATATTATTTGAAGACAAGATCAAGTTTAGTCCATAATCATTCCATTTGGAGGAGTGAAGTGCACGCTCAGATTTCATTTTAAAACCCACTTTACAGTCCCAAACTACTTTAATATAGCAAGCTCGGAGACAGTGCTGGAGAGTGCCATTCGATTGGTAAAACAATTTACGTGACTAAGAGACTACAGTGGATACAAAACCGTAATGTGCAAAGGATCGAATGACACGCGAAAAGAAAAAGAAAAATTGTATTGGTAAGAAGACAATCTAATTCGTCCATCCCGAGTACTGTTTCCTGTTTGCTTTCTTCCATTATATCTTATAATAGAAGAATGCTCCCATAATCAAAGCTTTGAAAGTGCTTTAAACATTCCAATGGCTACGATAGAAAACAGATAAATTCGATTAATATATAAATCATATTCGATGCAGACAATAATTAAAGACTCTACATAATATAATTTGTAAATGTTGGATTATATAGCTTCTGGCTAGAATTTTAAATGTTTATACATTAAACTAATTTGTGCATCATGCTATATGACGAATTTATTTGACAAATCTCTTAATATCAGACACATCATCGAAGAAAAATAAATTAAGATAGATCAGCGTGTGGAGGGTCGCAACAAGCGGGATATAAATTATAAATGCCCTTAACACATTCTTCTCTTGGCCATCTTGTATTAGGAGGGAAGAGAAGAGTCGAAGCTCCTGATTGGTCAAACAGAATGCGATTTGGTGTCTTCCTGTCGGATGCCAGAGTGGAATGGTTTAATCTAAAATTGTACACATTAATCACTGTCTACCATTGTTCGGTAGACGTTAATTTAATGGAATTAGTCTACATTTCTGAACGAGAAACGCATTTTCTCTCGATTGCCACTCGTCGTTGTTTCAACTCGTAAATTCAAAAACCCGTTTAAGTTATTGAGGAGAAAAACTGAATGGGGAATACCTCACACAAAACGTAAATAGGTATGTGAGCCATTATATATTAATCGTAATTGATGAACCATTCTTCGACTATCACATTTTAGTGTTCACACAGTCGAAAGATTAATCTCCTGTTTTATCTCATCCATTAGGAATTTTCGCTAAGATCTGATAATTTGTCGAATTAACAAGGAAAATAAACACACTAATGTTCAACCAGTTAATTATTGTTTCTAAAATTAATTTATTAATCTTCATGTGTGAAAAGCCTGTGTTAACAGAATAATTTCAGTAATTTTATTTTATTTTTTTCCTTATGCAGTTCCCGATTGAAAGCGGTTAAGAAAATCAAGATAGAGGACAAAAGTGGATTAGGATTGAAACCAATCAATATTATTCCGTCCAGTTTTAATGCAAGCTTCTTGCAAATAAAATTACCTGCAAGTTTTAATTAACGAATAAAGATTTCTACTAAATACACACACGCACACACACACATAAAAAGTTGATCTTAAATTATTTCAAGCGCTAGATTATAGAAGTTTCTTACAAGTATATACTCGGAATAGAAAGCAAACATTTATGATAGCATCCACCTCATCTAACATCTTCCATTCTATTTCATTTTATGGCACATTCTTTATTTCCGGTTGAAACCTTTTAACGATAAAACTTTGCTTCCAGGCTACTGTTTTGCTGTAGAATGCAATTTCCTATTCTTAGTAAGTGATTTGCAAGACCTTGTTATCCAAAAAATCCAATCTTCTTCCAATTGGTTTGATTTGTCGTCGGGGCGCGAAAAAAGCTGTTCGTTATTCTAATGGGATTTTGTAATTGAAAAAAAAAAGTTTACGAGTGATTTATTTCCGATAAAAAAAAATTAAATTAATATTCATAAATTTATTATTTATTCCTATTAATACAAATTACTAATTTTATGACGAAAAAAAAAACTCCGAGAAGATTTAGTAAATAAAAAAAAATTGCACTAGTATAAAAGAGCTAGGACCGTATAGGGCGCCAAACGTGATGTTTACTGTATAACAGTATATAGTCATCGGTTTTTCACAGCGAGACGACGTCTAGGCTTTTCACGAAGCAGTAATAGGACAGGCGGGCGCCATGCAGCACGTTCTACTTCCTAGTTTGGCGCCAAAACATTAAAAGTAGGTATAATACTGGCGACTATCAGGTGACGTCCACCTGAACATTCGAGCCCCTGCAATGATAATTTCTCTGTAGATAAGGATAGTTGTGAGGTGAAGATACATTCTCAGGCGTCCAGGAAATCGATTTTTTTTCATTTCTTATCATTGAATGTCAGTGAACTTGAGAATGCGAGATGTCTTAGATTTTGTTATGTAGTAAGTCTGGTATTGATTTTTGAGTTGTAAATTATATTTTGTGTATAAATAATATTGCTGTCTATTAAATTTTATAACCGACAATATTAATATAGATATAAAATAGTTTTCACAGCCAGACGGTTAAATTAAAAAAAAAGGCGCTATTTATTTTTCGATTTTTCCTTCATATTATAAAATTATTTGTGTATATAAACACAGTTTTAATTTAGAATAATAAAAAATTGAATTAAACAAATTCAATTGTACGTTCTTTTTAAAATTTAATCGAATTATTTAAATCGATTTTTCTTTATTTTTTTTATTTTTATTTTTTTTTTAAATTTTTTGCAAAATTTTAAATGCATTAAATATTCTTCATTTAATAGTTAATATAAATATTCTGCAAATATGCAATGATATTTATGAATGCAATAATTTACGATGCATATGTTGAACGTTTGCAAAGTGAATCTTTTAAAAAACACCCCTTACCAACAATCATACAGTTTTATGTCCCGTATGGATCCTTAACACTTACTGTACGGGTTTAAAACGAGTTTATAGATAATAATTTTTCAAGTATATAACAGAAAGAGATAGTCTTACCTGAGGAGATGGCGATACGAAAGAAGGTCATCCAGTCAGGAAATCGCTGATTGTCAAAGAAGGGCAGTAAATGTAGGCACGAACGAACTAGCGACCTCTTTGTTTGACCGACAACCTATTACTGTGCCGGATTCACAGTCTCTACCAAACACGTGACGCAACAAGAGCGGATAGATCTTTTCGCAAAGTGACTCACAGCCCCTAAAAATGACATGCGCAGTAAAAGGGACGCCTTCGGCATTAGAGTCATGGGTCTGTTTGTTTCTTTCATTGGAGAAACCGGTGATCTCATATTCGAATATGCACATGACTAAAACGGCCTACTTAATTATTTCTGCGGGGTGCTAAACATCGTTGCATCCCTTTAACTTATCGGTCAGCATAAACATTATTGCTATAGATAAGAAACGAGAGGCCCCTCGCCGGTTATAACAGCAGATAACTTATTATAAACCTCCATCTATCGATTTTCTTACTGCTTTTTTTTTATTTCTATTTTTATTTTTTTTATTTTTTTTTTTTTTTTGTTTTGACGAGCGCAATGTTGGTGTTACGCATTATTCTTTTTTTTGTATAATTAAACGAAGGTATGATATGAGAAAGAAACAGCAACGAGCGTAAAATGGTGGGAAGAAACGAAAATATCGTTGTGGATGCGGGGCGCGGACGAAAGGAAACAAGACGGATTCAAGAAGAAAAGGAACTGCAGACAAGGACGTTCGCTTCTAGACCTTGGCACAGTGCCAATTCGCTCAGTGCCAGGGTCAATGGCTGCTGCTCTCTTCTGCGCCTGCACCAATGGCCGTGACCCGAGTCGAACGACACAATGGCTGCCACTTCGCGTAACTCGCTCCGGTTCGCTCCTAATTGCGATCTTTTAAATAAGTTCGAAAACCCTATTTAATAATAATTATTTGTAAATTAATATTAATTAATAATAAAATACTAATCATTTCATTTCATTTTAATTATGTTTGTCATCTACAACAATTAGCGTAATTAAGAGTGAGATGATGGCTTTAGCATCTATTTATATCTGTTATGAATTGGCATTATAGTGCTTTATTTTGGTCTTAAGTATCAATTCGATCGTTAAATTGTTAATTTAGTAGTAGCGCCATCTGGTATCAAAAGTTAACTTTTATGTCATTAATTTTATTTTATTTTTGTCGTTATGCAGTTCCCGATTGAAAGCGGTTAAGAAAATCAAGATAGAGGACAAAAGTGGATTAGGATTGAAACCAATCAATATTATTCCGTCCAGTTTTAATGCAAGCTTCTTGCAAATAAAATTACCTGCAAGTTTTAATTAACGAATAAAGATTTCTACTAAATACACACACGCACACCCACACATAAAAAGTTGATCTTAAATTATTTCAAGCGCTAGATTATAGAAGTTTCTTACAAGTATATACTCGGAATAGAAAGCAAACATTTATGATAGCATCCACCTCATCTAACATCTTCCATTCTATTTCATTTTATGGCACATTCTTTATTTCCGGTTGAAACCTTTTAACGATAAAACTTTGCTTCCAGGCTACTGTTTTGCTGTAGAATGCAATTTCCTATTCTTAGTAAGTGATTTGCAAGACCTTGTTATCCAAAAAATCCAATCTTCTTCCAATTGGTTTGATTTGTCGTCGGGGCGCGAAAAAAGCTGTTCGTTATTCTAATGGGATTTTGTAATTGAAAAAAAAAAGTTTACGAGTGATTTATTTCCGATAAAAAAAAATTAAATTAATATTCATAAATTTATTATTTATTCCTATTAATACAAATTACTAATTTTATGACGAAAAAAAAAACTCCGAGAAGATTTAGTAAATAAAAAAAAATTGCACTAGTATAAAAGAGCTAGGACCGTATAGGGCGCCAAACGTGATGTTTACTGTATAACAGTATATAGTCATCGGTTTTTCACAGCGAGACGACGTCTAGGCTTTTCACGAAGCAGTAATAGGACAGGCGGGCGCCATGCAGCACGTTCTACTTCCTAGTTTGGCGCCAAAACATTAAAAGTAGGTATAATACTGGCGACTATCAGGTGACGTCCACCTGAACATTNAAATATCCATAATTGCAATTATAAAATTTTAATTATTATTTTTTTAATTATACGAGGAAGATCCCTGCAAGGACGAAAGTCCACTCTGCTCTTATAAAGATAAATATCCAAATAATGAAAATTTCTGGACGAAAAACGGAATAATGATTTCTCATTTATGCCGGAAAACTTGCCAAAAATGTGATATTTAGATCTACATGAATCAAATATTATTATTTATTTACATTATTTTTATTATAAATGACGAATCACAAAGTTTTAAAAATGAATCACATACTTACGTCATCAAAAATTTCGATTACAAATGTTACGAAACGAAAATTCCGGATGACGAATTTTCGGAAGCCGAAAATTCATTTCTAGACGAAAAAGATCGAATTAAAACAATACTTTTACACAATAAATATAGAAGCGAATGCCNTCAAATATTATTATTTATTTACATTATTTTTATTATAAATGACGAATCACAAAGTTTTAAAAATGAATCACATACTTACGTCATCAAAAATTTCGATTACAAATGTTACGAAACGAAAATTCCGGATGACGAATTTTCGGAAGCCGAAAATTCATTTCTAGACGAAAAAGATCGAATTAAAACAATACTTTTACACAATAAATATAGAAGCGAATGCCTTCCATCAGCCGTTAACATGAAATATCTGGTAAGACATTACGAAAAATACGAATAAAATATAGAAGAGTACCACCGCTTGCATATGTTTTTCGTATCCAGAATTGGGACGTTAGGTTGACTTCTATGGCTAATGCTTGGGTGAACATATGCCATTATAAGGAAGAATTGCCGAGTAGAGTATATTATTCGGATGTAGTTCAAAATATATATTATTTCGTGGAAAATATCGATTACCATAGTATGATACGAAGAGAGAAAATTTTATAATTTTTATATTTCGTCTTGTTTAAGGAAAGAAAAATATCAAAATTATATAGCGATAGGCCCGTTTAGTGATAACGTAGTACAGTTTTTGTAAAATTCTTCTTTAAAATTGTTCTTTCGTAAATGATGTGGTCCGAAACTTGGAAATCGGGATGTTCCGTAAATAAGTGTGGGAATAATAAAAGCGTCTTCACTTGCTATTAAAAAATTGCGATATTTTATAATATATATTTTTATTATTAATTGAATTTTAATAATAAAGAAAAATGTTTTTCTTCTTTTCAGATTACGTATCAAGAATTACGCTGTTTATAAAATTAGAATAAGATGTTCTTTATGTAATCACGGTTATCTTTGTCATTCCGGTGTCTGCAGTAAGTCGAAATCTTCATTTAAATCTTGTCAATTTTGCTTCTAAACATTAAGTTGGGAGCAAAGTTATACAATGTAATAAATGTTTTTGTTTAAAATTTTCAGTGCAAAGATTTAAATACATGGAAATACAACCAAAATAAGCATTAACAAGAAACTTTTTTGATATTAAATTATAAAAATACAATGGTGGGAAGCCGAAGAAAGATGTATCTTACTTTTTCACTGAACATTTTAAATTTTATTGATCTTTACAAAGAAACTCTTTCTATATTGATATGTATGACTATTATGGTAAATGAAAACGATTCCAGCACTCTCGTTTTAAATTTTGTTGAGTATAAAAGACACTTTCAATGTTGGTATGTATAGTGTTTATTGAAGATCGAGAGTTGAGCAGAAATGAAGATATATTGAGTTAAGATCTAAATCAATTTTCTTTATCTCTCTCCCTAAAAGCGATACTTATCCGAAAAGAAAAAGATAATTTGTCGGAAAACTTCGGGATTACAGTTTTTCTTATCGCTGTTTTCGATTAAAAGTTAATTTTTTATTTGTTCTTCTATTTGTTAAAGTAGTTTACCGGAAACTTTTTCACATTTATTTTTTAAATCATTGATTATGCATATTATAGTTGTCATTCTGCTGCATAATGTTGCAAAATTTGAGATTTTAAGAAAATAAGAAGCTCGATTAATTAATTTGTTATACACAAATATTGTCGATACAGAATAAATGATTAATTCTATAAAAGATAAAATATAAACTTTAATTTCCGTCTTAATCTTTACGAAATTATTCGTGCATTCTGTATTAATGATGGAAATTAATTTAAAGATAATAAATTATATTTTAAATGCTTCGGGTATTTTAAAATGATTTAAATTCAATTGCTGTTGTTAAATTAAATGTTTACATCTAAAATTCATCGTACTTTGATGATATTTTAGCAAACATTCTATTCGAGATTATTATTATTTCTGGAAAGATTAAAGATGAAATGAAATTTTAATTATTATTTTTTTAATTATACGAGGAAGATCCCTGCAAGGACGAAAGTCCACTCTGCTCTTATAAAGATAAATATCCAAATAATGAAAATTTCTGGACGAAAAACGGAATAATGATTTCTCATTTATGCCGGAAAACTTGCCAAAAATGTGATATTTAGATCTATCCTTAAACAATAACTTCTTTTTTATCTTGAAAAATTCAGGAAAAAAAATGTTTATTATTTATCGTATTTTCGTTCCAAATTCACAATTTATTTTGTTATTTTCAATTAATTATTCTTTGAATTATTTGTATTGACAAATAAGTATTAAAATTACCGAGTTGAATGAACTTTAATTATATAAAATAAATTATATATTTTAAAACATATCAATGCTTAAATTTTATTGAATAATTTAAAATATTTGACAATATATTGCAATTTTACAGTAATATAACTTAATTTTTATATATTTCAATAATCTTTCTCTGGTAATTTCTTTGCTAAATTTAGTTTGAAGTGAACTGATTATGTAAAATATAATATATATGTGCTCTGTCGGCTTCAAATTATTATTATTATTATTATTATTAAATAATTAGAAACTGCTTTAAAAAAATGAAAAATTTAACACAATAA
>NW_019385149.1:463479-530834 GCF_000671375.1 Centruroides sculpturatus | reverse complement strand
TATATATATATATTTAAATCACATAAATTATAAATATTTTAATTTTGAAGAAACATAACATTTATAATTATAATTTAAATAAAATATTCTAGTTAATGAATTATACGAATCATTAGATAAAATATAATTTAAATATATGTTTTAAATTCTAAATTTAAAAATATTATTTTTTTTCGGATAGCTATACATATGCAAATCTAAGCTGTTATTTTATATAGTCACAAAACATGAGGACATTTATATATATAAATTACTTCCTACTCAGAGCTCGTTTGGAACTTCATTCTAACGTTCAACAGCCAAACTTTAACTAAATATGAGGAAAAATAATAATAATAAAAAGATGAGATTCGAGTAAAATCATTGATCATAACTTCACACGCATTCGACAATAAACATTTTACTTATAAAGTTCAACAGATTGTCATTTTGCTTTAATTCTTTAATATTATAGGAAAATGTTCAACTTTTGTCCAATTTAGAGTGTAAATTATATAAATAAAAATATAATAATTAAAACGTTTAAACATTTATTCTAAATGATGATAAAACTTTTAGGAATTTAATTTATTCCATTAAGTATAATTGCCGCGTATATATTTTTTGTTCATGATTTACAACCGCTTTAAATGAATTTTTTTTTTTTTTTGCTTATTCGTGCTTCATGTTGTGAATATTTCAGGCAAACAATGAATTTTCTCACATAAAAAAGCATCGATTTAATATATTTAGATGAAAGAATTATTTATATTTATATTTTTTACACGATTTTTTTTCCATAATTGAATGATACGATTCGATTTTGACTGTGAATTTTCTTGATTTTATATATATATATTTTTTCTTATCACAGTTAGAAAAATTCACATTTAAAAAGATTTATATCCTACTAAAAATGTTTAATTTTTTTCTGTATTTTAGAAGATTCACAAAAAACATCAGGATTTTTTTCTCGATAAATATGAAAATCATACGTCACATTTGAATTACTGTACAAATATGAGATATGTTACAACAAGTTTGATTCACAAGGAGTTCGTTAATTGTCACATTTGAAAATTCTTCAATGGGAAAAATATATTACATAAACGTAGCAAATTTTTAACTATTTTTAAACACCAAATAAGATCCATCCTGTAAAATGTATACGTGGAAGATTATACATTCTCTATATACACTTCGTTATTTTCGTAGAACAATTTGATCAGGCAGCAAACAATTGAGCAACCTCGTAAAAACTAATGGTTTTCGTTTACAGGGAATGATATACGACAAATACCATTATCGTATATTGTAGCTCCGTTATGAATAAATCGATTGTACATGCTTTAATTAAAGACAGTTCCTGTATTATTGCTTTATCGGTCACTTCCGCGAATTTTGCGTGTTTAAATGAAGTCTTCGCATTTTAATATACTTTTTCGGTACGAATTTCTGGCATATATTGGCCAAGATACCTGAAATGCGTCGTATTTTCGTGGGGAAAAAAATATCGTCTTGATAATTTTGTTTTACAGAGCTTCGTCTAGTTCTTCTACGTTGCTCTCTGCATAACGAAAAAAAAAATCGTTTAAAATTAAAAAGAATTATCGTTAAATATAAATGAATGATTTATATAAATAATTTGCCTATGGCTTCTTGAAATCCGTTGAGCACTTCTTGTTCTAATGTTTCGTCTTCGAACATGTCTAACGAAGACGAACTGTTGCTGTATCTCCTCTTGTAAATATCTCTCATTCTTTCCCAATAGATTTTGTTTGTATTTACAGCATTCGATATCTCTTCGGCTTCAGGAAAAAATGCTGTCAGTAATCTGTTTACGATAAACACATACACTAATTAAAATAGAATATACTTGTTTTGGGAAAATATATATAAATCAAATAGAAATTTTATAAGATTTAACATAAAATATAACTTTGTACTGTACGTACTTTTCATATGGAGATTTTTTAGAAAATGACGTGTTTAATATCTAAACTTACGTTTTTTTTATTTTAAAAATCATTCTTTTAATAATAAATGGAACTTTATCACCTGCCGTGCTTTCCTATAAAAGTCAAGATATGCATGAATGCATGTTTGTTTGTTTGTTAGGTGAAGGGTTCTATACCGTTTAACGTATATTCTTCGACACCCTCGAAATATTGCTGTGAGGATCCTTCAATCACTCCTAAAGCCCACTCTTAACAATGGTTTGTAATTTCATTATTGTAAATACTCAGGTCAATAAATGTACATTTTAGTTAATAAGTACCACTTTATTTATCGTCCTCTTCCAATCCAATCTAACCAATCCACCTTCAACTTCTTAAAAAATAATCTACAAAGTACAACCAACGGGTGGTGCGTTATAGCTTCATGGATGCCCAGGCAAATTTGAATTACGGACCCTCATGTACAGTATTGACTTCAGACATATTTCTTTGGGGAAATTTTTTTGAGGGGAATATTTTTTTTTTATAAAAGATTAGTTTAGGGCTCCCTGTTAGTAAAGATTCCAGGCAATTGCCCTCTTTACCCATAAGGTAACGCGCCACTGCAAACCAATCCTTATACACGTAAGCCCACCCACTCAAAGTTCGAAAACACGCAGCTAATTATTAATTAAAACAATCGATATGTTAATTAAAATTAACTTTATAAACAAAACTTGAACATTTAAAATCCTCTATTTAATAATATTGTAAATGACAAATTATTTTAATAATTATAAATGATATAATAACATTAATTATATAGATACGTTTCATAAACCTACTCGTATAAAGGAAGAACGATCGTTGTTATAAAACTGATTTGCAATTCTGGAATACAAGCTTTTTCTCTGTCCATCATTTCACTAGGATGCACACCCATGGCTTTTTCCAGGTCACCTTGCGAAAAGAATTCGCTGTATACTAATTCCTGAAATCAATAAGTAAAATTAAAACTATTGCCCGTAGTTTGTTACAAAGAAAAGTAATTAAAATAAAAACTTTAAACTCGAGTAAATAAATAAATAAATACTAGAATTTTTATGAGGACAAGAATGGTCGTAGAGAGAGGAAATAAATAAATAAATAAAGATAACTCACTGCAATTTTTTTTGAACTTTTCCAATCTTTAGTTTGATCGGACAAATCGGAACATGTTACCAACAAGCAGAGTAATAATTGATGATGATGATGATTTTCTTTATCAAATCCTTCTGTTGATATTTAAAAGAAAAAAGTTTTTATCCATTTTCTTACATAACCTTCATCCAATATACATTAATTTATATTGTATACCTTGTTGAACATTCTTAATGTCTTCTATGATTCTTATGTGATGAGCAAGATCCGTTGCTAATATAATATCACGTATACAATCCAAACATTGAATGTACTCCTATAAATAAAAATTTCCAGCAAAGAGTTACTTAACTTTCCCTGCAAAATTTAAAATTGTAGTGGTACCATCTGTTATAAAAAGTTTTTTTTTTAAATTTTACAAATATTTATTTAGTTTTTTTTATTTTAAAAATCATTCTTTTAATAATAAATGGAACTTTATCACCTGCCGTGCTTTCCTATAAAAGTCAAGATATGCATGAATGCATGTTTGTTNAGCATTAATTTCCCTAATACACAAACCTCCCTGCCAAATTTCAGAAATTTTTGACTAAAGGCACAGGAGTTATTAAGCTTCAAAGAAGGTGAACAAAATCTTGACTCCCCCACACACACATTTATACTTTATAAGCCGAGAAAGTAATAATTTATTTATAAATGAAATATAATATTTTATACATAACGTAGTAGAAGCGTATAGGATAGAAATATTTATATTTTACTTATAGATTTTATTAAAATAACATTAAGATATTTTATTTTATTAATTAATATATTTACCATTCTACTAAAACTTTCGAATATGTTGCATCCCTCGGTATTAAGAATAGCCATAGCTTGAGCGAAATGATGCCTCTAAAAATATAATATTACATAAAGTCAAAATATGCGATAAAAATAAAGTAATTTTTAAGATAAAAAAGCTAAACATAATATATATATATATATATAACATACTGAGTATGCGGTTTCGATTTTGGAGAAAAAAGGTTGCTTCAAAATTTAGCCGCTAGGGAGAATTTGGCGTTGTTGTCCCATTAATGTTCATATTACGTACGTTTTCTAATGAATTTCGGCTATAAAAAAAGTTTTGAAGCGTTTTTGGTTGTGATTTTTTATTATTGGACTACCTACAGAGCTCGTTTAGATACAGGTTCTCTGGGTAGTCCCAATCTAGCTGTCTTAAAAGACAGAATTTCACACGTGCGACAACTATACACGTTTCGCTGTCCAATGTGTTATGCAGCGAATGCAGTTTTTAGTGTATGGAGATATGAAGAGCACATTGGATTGGATTAATGGGATAAGGTAACGGCCATCTGCTAAATGGGGCATCTGCCAATGAGGAATGCTTCCCGGGAGAACTTCCTACGGGAAACTAGTTCCTATTTAAGTGTAATGTAAGTTAGACACGTGAATTAAATCCAAAAAACTTTGTGCGGCTAAGGTTCGAACCTGCGGTCTGTTCAGTGGCATTATCCACTTGGTCACCGGTGGTCAGCCGTACCGGTGGTTTAATATAATCGTCAATTTTTCATTCCACATCTGCAATTGAAATAAAACAATGCACTTTGTTACGTAACTCCGAAATTCGTTAAAAAACGTACAGTACGTAATGTGTACATTAAGGGAACGTCAGCGCTAAATTTCGATCTTGCGACTGAATTTTGAAGTAAAATTTTTTCTTCTAAAATCTAAACTAAATTCAAGACAGTACGTATACTAAATTTGATTGAGATTTGCTCAATAGTTGTTTTTGCAGATGTTTGAACACTTAATTTTAATTATGATCTCCCTGTAGATAACATTTTTATAATTTTAGTATATACTGTATATATTTTCATTTTTATTGAATTCGAAACGAAAATTAATTAATTAAAGTTAAGATTTTTGCATAGAACTAATATAGTTATAATTAAAAAAAAAATTAAAAATGTACAAAGAACATGTACAAGAAAAATTGTTTATAATAAATCAAATAATGAGTACACTGTTTACTTAATATTTTATGATTTATATTTATATAATAAACCATTAAAAAGTGAAGAGATAGAATACACGTCCATTAAATTTATTTAAATATTTGTACATCTGATAAAGTGATTGATTGTCATTGATATTTTAATTTCCAAATATATATACATAAACTTTTAAATTATTCATTAGACAGTATATTTAATATTAAAGTCGTTTCCATTAACAAGATTAAAAGTTACAACTCAAAATAAAAATACTTTGTTATTTATTTTTGTTTATTCTTATTTTTTTTAATAGAAACTGAATAAATAGAAATTATTTATGAATAAATGTTATCGTTATTTTATCTGTCAATTATTTTTAAAACAAAAATGTTTATACTACAAAACTTCACTACACAACAAACAGAAATATTAAATTAAATATTTTACCTCCATGACAGAACCTTCGGAACTATATAAAGCTGCCAAATCTGATTTCTGCAATGAATAAATATCCTTAATAAAGCCATTACAAAATATAGTCGAATAGAAAATGAATTATACATTTTAATTTTAGTAATTGATAAGAAAAGATAAACAAAATGTAAGAAGAGAATTTTATATTTAGCACATTTCCTATTTTCTTGTTATTCTAAAAGGGAAATAAATTTCCTTTAATCACAGAAAAATATATAAAATGTTTATCTCATCTTCTAAATGGAAAAATAATAATATATTTCTAAGTAATAAGAAAATATTCTTTCTTATCAATCCCTTAATTAAAGATATAATTTAAATTAATTATTTAAATAATGAAAAGGTATTAATTGAAAAGTTAATGGTTACAATAAAATTAATGTGTTAAATCAGAAAGTTGAAATAAACATAGGATATGATAACGTACTGATGTTACTTGGAAGGAATTGTTAGTTCCTCGATGATCTAAATCATGGCAGAGACAAGCGACAAAGAGAGAAAAGCACTCCAGATCTCTGAAGAAAATGCAATAGACTAAGTCGAGAGGAAAGTTTGAGGTTTACAGTAATTTTATAAACAAAAGTTAAAGTAATAAATCGGATAATAAATTTAAATATATATAAAATGTAATAATCAAATAACTTACGTAAGATACTCTTCCATTATTTTAAAATTCTTGAATAATAAATAGCAAAAATGTGCAACAGAAAATGCATGCATCCAATTATGATATGGAGGATCTCTGTAACCTTTCCTTACCATTAAGATAAATCTTCAAAATATAAATTTATGTATTATTTTTTCGAAACGTTTTAAATTATATTAAAATTCATCATTCTTAAAAATAACAATACTTAGAGAGGTGTTCCATTGGGATTCTCCATCGAGAAATGAAACCTACGTCATCGAACATAGTCATTACAGCCTGGAAATGAACGAATTTCTTGGTTTTTTTACTTTGTTAATTAAATTTGTTTACTTTTATAATGATCTGCGCTTACAAGATGTGTCTCATTTTCGGTAATGGATCTTGGTAAGAAATGAAACTTATTAAAATCATCACCGAAATAAGAAGGAGAAAGTATTGTACTGTGAGCAAATTTCATCACTTCGTCTATAGGAACCTGTAAATAATAAAAAAATAATAATCTAATTATACAACATTTTCGTGTGTATACTTGATTTAATTTATTATCTATTTAACATTACCTGCATATGATACATCATTAATTCATTAGAAAGATGGCTTCTATGTTGAGAATCTCGAACTTTTTTCCACATGAGAGACTAATAAATAATATTTTATAAATGAAATCTATCTGTTATTTATAATGTTTGAGAATTACAAAAAAAAAAAAAAAAAGAAATTACTTACGTGCATTATACTAATTCCACAATATATGGAGAAAGCTTTAGCTATTTCTTCATCAAAAGATGAAAAATATCTGGCATTAATCTTGTTGCATAACTCGGCAACTCCTATTACACCTAAAAATAATGGAAATATTTGATATTATAATTATTTAGTTTATTTATGACGAGACAATTTTGAATAATACATAAAACTGAGAATACAAACCGCTATCATCTTTAATAGGAAAACAAAGGATATTTCTGTAAAAAAGAAAAAAAAATTGGAATTTATGTTTCAATAATGTGCGATTTCTTGTGACAGATGTAGTCTAGACAATATAAAAATAAACAATCAAAATAGAATTTTATACCTCGTTTTAAAACCTGTAGTTTCGTCCATTTTTCGATAGAATAATGGATGAGCATAGGCATCGTGGATATTTAATACTTCTCCTGAAAGATAATTTTAAGATTCTATAAAATAATTTTAGATTTAAAAAATAAGAAAGCGAAAGATAACTGTACTGAAACATTATTGACAGACATCAGCAGAGTTCAAGCAACTGAAATGTTACTTTTGTTATATGTTAAAGGCTACACAAACTGAATCAGATACAAGACAAAAATATAAGAAAAAAAAATAAACTTATTTTCAATTAATAATCTATAACAGATTATAAATACAGTAGAAATGGAAACAATAGAATTGCAGACGGAAGACTATCAAAAAAATCTGCTCAATTAGTCTATAAACCAAGAAGAAGAACGAAATAAAATATGTATAGTAAACTTTTCCAAAATAACGCAGGAATAAAGTAAAGAATGTGTAATTTCTAACAGTAGAAAAATATTAAAATCAATATAATAATGAAATTACTTTTAATACGGAGTCAGAAAGATGAAACATTTTAAATTACTAAATTTATTTAGTAATTTAGTAATACTGTATCATATTCTGAGGGAAACATTTCTTTAGAGCAACGAAATATACGGGAAGTACTGTACGTCTGAATTTTTTTTACACATTATAACATTTTTGTTATTATATGCTAATGAGTATTTATGTGAAAATAAAGTTAATTTTTTTATCTATCTTACTTTAATATGTAAATAAAATATCATTTTTTACAATTTATTCTTTTATTTTTAGCTGTTACATAAAATAGTCGTGTCGTTTCTCCTGTATATAAATTAAGTTTCAAAGTATTTTATTTATTTATATACAAATTAATAAATTAAAAAGGAAGCTTGAAGCTTAGAATAGTTTTAAGAAAGCGACATACGAGTACTGTACAGTACAGTACATACTGACATCAAAGTGAAGTTATTTAATTCGATAAAATTACTTTCGCTATCAAAAACTAATATATATAGTCTATAATAAAATTATAGTAAACAAATTTCTGTTTATTATCATAATGTAATACATATTCAATAAAAATTTTTAAAGAAAAGTTAAATGTGATTAGATTTCATTTGAACGTTCAACATATACTTAACACATGATAAACAAAGATGATGGATAACGATTGATTATTTTGTCATCTATTGTATTTTATGTGTTCAAAATTTGTAAATTTTATTACTTTCTTTAGAAATTTTATATTTTCTTTAAAAAGTTTTATGTGATTTTAACTAGAGACTGTTGGTAAATTCGAATTTATTAGTAAAAATACTAACCAGAAGTAGCAACGTAACCGGCTATTCCCTCATTGCATGGAATTCGAACTTCAAATGAATGCTAGAAAAACAGTTTAATATTTTAAAAAAAGTATATTATGTAAATAATAAAAAAATATAATTTAATTCTTACGTCTATTCCATCTTCAGTTGCGCTACCGTCAAAAACTTTTGCAACTAATTCATTTTGTTCTTTATCCAGCAGAAATAGTGAACATCTATAACATGTAAACAAATTAATGATAGTATATCATCATCATTATCATCATCATTATGCAATTAATTATATAATTACCTTTCGGCTTTAGTTAAATTTCTTGCTTCTGTCATAATCTCCCTTAGTAATAATGTTACATCATCTGTAAAGTAATATATCAATATATATAAGTTTCATTATGTCAAGAAAATTAACCTTATGATATTGTTAAACACATTACACTCACCAAGATGTGTAAATAAATTTTTTGCCACAGTAAGGAGAGACTAAACATAAAATTATAAACTGTTGAATTATAAATTAATTTACAATACAGACGAGATGAATATATTTTCTTATGTACCTGGCATTGTTTTCTCAATCGTTTTTCTTCTTCAAAGGCTAAAGACTTTATTAAAATTGGTGCAATATAAGTAAAACACTCGATAACAATATCTGTATCTTCTTCATCAAAACTGAAGAATATTTTATTGTAAATTTTAAAATTTAGATGTAAAGAAAGATAAAAATCACCTACTTCTCTTTGTTAACAAGACAAGCTAACATGCTAACTTTCTCTTCGTTGTGAGGATGTATCACTGGAACACAAAGAAGAGTGAGCAATGAATCTTCCATCATAGAACTGATGATTTCGGATTGTTCCTATATTTAAATAAGGGTTTTTTAGTACAGAAAAATTATATAAACCATTAAATTTGTTAAATATTAACTTACATTTTTAATATCTTCCAAAGTTAATGGTCTTTTTTCGATGATAGCTGTACTGAAGCTATTGCTCTGAATCTGTAATAATTTAAAATTATTTTAATTATAATATTCTAAAAAGAGAGATAACAGTTATAATAATGTAATTTTTGTAAAAATTATTAAAATTTAAAATAATTTTATTGCTATTTAAATGTATAATTTACTATTATTATTTATTGTTTCATAAACAAAGGCTGAATATTATATATTTTTCTAACGATATTTATTGTTATCTACGTCTTCGATTATTACAAGAGTATCATATGTTTGTTATATTGTATGTACTATTTACAAGATTAGTTCCATATTACTGTCTCCAGTATGAAGCGCATTATCATTACTAATGCAACGAAGTCACTTCTTGTGATGAGTACTTTAGAAATTGAAGCTATTTAGAGAAAGAAAAAGCAATTTATGAAAATAAAGACGAATAGACAACAAGATATTTTATCTGAAAGTTTAATCTTATAGTTTTTAAATTAAATTTATTTTTTTTTATTCGAGATTACATTTTATTTCCAGTTGGTTTTAATGAATTTTTTTAAAATAATTTTTTAATGATATTGTTAAGATATTATCTATATTAATTAAATAAAAATAAATAAATGTAATTAGATTAATTATATATTTGTATTTTTTATAGTGGAGATTTCTCTTTATGAGAAATAAGAACAATATAAAATTAAAACTAAATATATAAAAACTTTATTAAAATTGATGTAATATAAATAAAACAGTCGATAACAATATCTGTATCTTCTTTATCTGTTATATAATATTTATGTTACCGAAATAAGCTAGAAGTTTTAATTATAGACTAGTTTATTTCTTCTTCATGCTTACATCTATCTAATGCATTTTTTGTCTAATTTTCTTGATTATATAACGAAGTCAATATTATTTTTTACTGTCTAAGATATTTTTAGCTATATATAACAAAAATATTTTATTATTTATATCTTTTATATAATAATATTATTATTTTTTGTTTTTTCATTAATCAACTTATCTATTTCAAATTCTAACGTACCTTTTATACGGCTATTATGCGTAACTAATACATCTAGTTTTTTCATTTCTTGAGTTAGATTATGTATTTCTTCTTGATATCTTTTATTCTCTTCTTTCATACGTTGTAGTTCGTTCTTAATGCCTTAGATATCGTGATTTAACTGAGAGAAATTGACCTGTATCAAATCATAAATTGATTTTAATGAATATTGTGGGTGTGATTCTACTTGAGGTTCCTTAAAAGATGAAGGTTCAAAGTATTCCGAGATTTTCGAAGATTTCAAAGCTCCTGAGTTGAATCCAGTAGATTCTTGCTCTAACTGCAAAAACTCTCCACACAATAATTCTTCCTCTAGGTATTCTGCGTTTAGCTCTTTAGCATTATCTTTACGAGGCCGACCTCGCCCCATCTTTTGCATATCAAAACGGCCTACTTCTTGTGGAGAACGGGGAAGAGGACCTGGATTAGGTTCTATTCCCGCCATTATTAAAAGGCAAATAATTAANCAATTAAAAATATATTATAATATTAAATAAATTTAATTATTATTTAAATATAATTCATATTATATATCTTCAATCACAAAAAAAAAAATTATGAAGTGGTATATACGTATAAATTCAACTTATAAACGCACAGATACTTTTTTTACAGCAAGAACATTTTAAAATATTTTGATATAATTTATAGTAAAATTTAAATCATTTTTATATGCAACTTAAAAACGTTTTTATAATTAAATTGCTATCAATGAACCGTTGTAATCAAGAATGATGAGGATTATAAATAACGTTCAAGTAACCGCATATCTAATCTCCACGATATATAAATCATACGATAAAAACGTCGGCCCAGTTCAAGTTATTTGACTAATATTAAATACATTCAATTTTTTAAATTCTTATCAAACCATAAATATAAAACTGAATATTCGTATTCTAATACAACTTTTTAAAAATAAAATAGAGGAATACATTTATATTTACCTTACAACTAAGTTCATCTTGATCATCAGAGACAAATAAAAGAAATGCCGTTTGTGCTCCTGTTTCTTCTATTAACTATTTTTTAAAATAAGTGAAGAAAAATACAATTTTTTTAGATAAAAATTTAATTATGATAGGCTTTTTATATATAAACATTTTCATTTTATATGTAAACAAAATCTTGTCTTAAATTTACTTACATATTGAGTAACCTTTTTCTGTAGATAAGCAGTGCTTTCATCAAACAAACTTCCTATTAAAAAATAAAAATAAAAATTCCATAGAGCGTCAAATATACTAAAATAATGTATATACATTTTGCGCCTGTAAATGTTTCTTTCCAACATAATTTTGAAGGTAAACAGAGAAGCGTTAAAAATTTAAAAATAACATTATCTGGATATCATCAAAACAACTATAAATGTCTTTGGTCTCAGTAAATAAGCATTTAATTTAATTTATGTCTACAATATCTAATTTATATTACTTAAATAAAATTCTTTTCAATTATCATTAAAATAAATTTTTAAAATATTAATTAAATTTAAACTATAAACAACATTATTTTAATTTTACGATAAATTTTTAAGAAGGACAATTGTTATAATATTTTTTAATAATTTAAATTCTACAAGGAAACTTTTCATTATAATAATTTATAATTCTCTTTAATAACAAGTATCCTTGGCTAGTGGTTGTTGTATCCAGTTTCATTATTCAGATAATTTCATTTTGTAGAGGATCATCTGTTCTAATTCCGTTATTATCATATTTCTTCAAATTTCTACAGGCATTATAATAGGCGTCTTAAGTGTATCCATTAATTAGCTTCTGTTATTACAAAGTGATTTATCAAATAGTCATTAAACAAATTTCGTATCTCCAACAAAGCTGCTAATTCAATTTTGTAAAGTAATTATTTACTCTCATAAAAATTATCCTCAGTGATAATTCCTTTTAGAAAATTATTTTATAATCGAATATTCTACGACAAAATTTTCAATTATTTAATAAAGAGAAAAAGTCTTCTGTATAAAATATTTAAATTACATTTAAACTGATTTAAATCTATATAATTTAAACGGTTAAATAACTAAATTGTAAGATTTGTGATGAATGAGTGATTGAATTTAATGATGGAAAACAAAATATATTTCTTCCAATTGTAAATGAAAAAAAAAACATTATTAATAAATCTCAATTTTATATTTTTATTAAATAAAAAAATATGGATTTTATTTTCTATTTTTATTTCCAATATTCTAATCATTCCGTTCAACGCATTGAAAAATTAATAGAAATAAACATTGCCATATATATTAATTTATCGTTCAATCATATGTAAATTTTTATTTTTATTTTAAAAATATAAAATTAATTATAATTCAAACAAAAGAAACATCATAAAAAATTAATTTATCAATATATTTTAAAAAAAGTTAAATATTTCAAACGAAAATATTTACAGAAAAAAATATTAAATATGAATACTCGGAGGTATTAATGGATAATTTATGTTTACCCCATTAATTTTAGCATTACGAAATTTTTGAAGATATTAATTATCATCAAATAGGAAAATCCTCATTAAATCCGACCCAACTCGAGATACGACACACTCCTCACTCCCTCGACCTCTAACCATCAAAATTTAATAGCATTAATCTTCCTAATACACAAATCTCCCTGCAAAATTTCAGAAATTTTCGACAAAAAGTACAGGAGTTATTAAGCTTTTTACAAAGTGGAAAAATTGTGCTTTCCACAAACACACTAACATCCATACATATAGGAAAAAAAACCGAAATGTTTTCAAGGTATATTTCAAGGTGTCCTAACTTCATAAATGTACAAATCTTGGGGATCCACTTTTTAACCGATCGCCATACTTTCCGTCTGTTATATATAACAGAGCCAAGAAAGTAAACAATTGACTATGATACGAAAATTTTAATTATTATATTTTTCTAGACGTTACTAATTTTTTTTAATTTTTTAAAATAAAAAAAAAGTTTAGTTATAGCTGCATCGTAATGGTCTAAAACCTATTCATGCTGGCAATTTTCTTTGCAGACCGAAAAAAAAATCTCTTGAAAAATGCTCGTAATTACAACAGCAAATAGAATCAACAGTTAAATAAAAGTGGCAATTAATAAAGAATTTTATTTTATTGTTACCCTTATTTTGTTTCTGTAGTGTTTTCAAGAAACTTGTCATAATATATCTAAAGAAAGCACGCATGGAAACATTATCGACAGCGAGTAAACTGGACTAACGACAGAGTGAAAGTGCTTATTATCCAGTAATACAAGTAGAAAAAATGTTCTACGATCTACATATATCAAGACGAGTAATGTTTTACATTTGATCTATAACATATGATGCAATTGATGATGAAACTTTTGAAGTTTCTGTAATAAATAGGCAAAAAAAAAATAACATTCTTTGTTATAAAGGTATAGTTTATTAAAGAATTTTTTTAAATATTACGTTACGTTTAGCTTGTTTCATTACATTCTAATTTTAAAGTTTTCGATTCATAAATAATGTATTCAAGAGATTTAATGCACTAAAATTATGCCAGAAAACATTTGATAAAATGCTTGATATTAAAGATAATAAAATATTAATACTATTCTAAAATTAATTAAATTATAATATCCTGTGTAGATTTGTTAATTTTATATAAAAACAACTAGAATATATTAATATATATGTCAGATGATTAGAATTTCTATTGTAAAAAATCTTTATAAAACATTTTCTTTATTAGAAGAAAATGTTATAAAAAGTAATGTAATGTTTCTTGGATCAAGAAGAATATTTATAAAACATTAGTATTTACAATTATACAGGAAGAAAACTTAGCATAGAAGGCAATAAAGCAAAAATGTAGATCTTGTTATATTTGATATGTTCTGATTACGTAGGAAGATGCTAAATATTGCAATCGGCATCATGCCCTTTATCCTACTTGATTAGTCTGGGATATGAGGCTTTATTATAAGAGCGAAAACAATGAAAATACTAGCAATTTGAATATAAATTGCCACTGAAAATGGGGAAAAAATTTGATATCTTTTGGTTTAAAATATATTTCATTTGGCACGACAAAGAGGCATGCATAAATGTTTCATTAAAATTATTTAACAGGTGAAAATATGGCTGCTAAATTATTCCCTATTGTCAGAGAGCTGTTGTTTAAATTGTATAGCTACATAATGGATAGTTCGATAGCAATTTTCTTCTAAAGAATAGCAACTGCAATTCACCTTTGATGAGCATTAGAACTTGTTATTTTTTATGACTACTTATAAAAATCGTTTTATTTGGATTTATTTTGTCTTTAAAATAACGCTACGTTTAAAAATAAGTATTAAATTAAAATATCACTTTATATTTTAGCACTATCTCTTATACATATAGATAAACAGGTTATATAAACGATAATTTTCTTCTCGTTTACAGCGATTTTTTAAAATCAATTTGTTATTATTACTTCTCAAAATTAATCTGTCAAATATTATTATATTTAAACCTATGCAATCTTTATCGGAATGTCTCTGAACAGTTTAAATTAAATAAATTAGCATTCTAGCTTTAAATTTATATATCTGACACGAAACTGTTCTTACAATTCAATGCGAATTATATAGATTTATAAAACTAAAATAAAATATATTTATTATAATACTTATTTTTTCTAGAAAATAAAAGTCTTTATAAAAGATAATTTTTAAATCATATTTTTAATTTAAAATATATGGTCTCCATTTCAAATTAGTAGTATCTGGCCCCTGTAAATCATACTTTTCCTTTAACAATAGAGTCATGCCGACCATCTATTAACTGCTTTCAGGGGAAAACTTTTGAATTAAAATAACGTGACTTCCAGTTTACATCGGAAGTTCATATATAGTTAATCGGGGTGTCCTGACTGTAAGGTTTCCATATTTGGTCTCGAATTTCATCTAATTCCGTTCAAGATTAAGGAACGACAGTGGGAATTTATAGGTCTACAATTTTTTCAAATTGCAGCCCAATACACAAGAATTTCAAGAATATTTTTCATTAATGATACAATTAATTAGTAAATTCGAAAATAATTAATTTATCGTTTTTTTTTTATCATTGAGCGTTCGAACAGTTCTCAACATTAAAATATTCGAGCAGTGAGCGCATTCACGTTTAACATTTTTAAGCGCAAAAACAAATCCTTAACAATCTTTAGACGAAAATTTTCTATGTTAAAAATACTAAATTACCCCAATTACATTTTTAACTTTTATTTTTCAAATAATTTCTATTTAATGCTCCATCAATTCAAAATATAAATTTTGTTTTCTTTACTTCACGAACAAACTCGATTATTTTCTCATCTGTTTTCACTCACGCCGACTATCCGTTTCCTTCAGAAAGCAAATGTTATTCAATCTAGTCTATAATTTGCAATAATTTCCCTATTCAGGTACGTAACAAGTACTCTTCCCTTATCTATAAATTTTATAATTTGCCCAATTTTATCGATATAATTTTGTATACATAACAGTTCTACATAATCAGACGTAATAATAATATTTGAAAAAATTAGGTTGTAAAATACCATATATAAAAATAAATTTACGTAATATATGTTATACAATAGTTTATCTATAAAGTTAAAAAATTAATTAATTTTTAAATATAAGCTTCAATAAAAAAATACTTTATTGATTTAATAATGTTTAAATTAAGCGTACGTATTTATAATATTTTACTGTATTAGTTTCAGATACTGGTATGTGTTATTTGGTGAATGACCTATCTGGATTTGATGGAATTTCACGTCTACAACATAATTACATCTACACTGGATGAAGCTACTAACTAAATTGCTAGGGTAAAAGAACTTCTATTATGTTAATAGAAACGAGTTATCATTCTTTCTAGATTTTGATTAACAATAATCTACATTTCCAGTTCTAAGTTCTGTGTTACTTTTGTATACAATTTAAGTTACTTAAATTATTAAAATTTAAAATCTAAGTTACTTATCAATATTAAGTCTTAAACAAGAAAGGAAAATCTAAATATTAAAAAAATAATAAGTAATAAAACTATTTTAAGATATTAAGTATTTACATAAATATTTCTGTAAATATAGTGGCAGAAAATTAAATTTGTAATAAGTTTTAAAAATTTTTAAATAGAAATTTTGCTAAAAAGTTAAAAATAATTATTTAATATCTCAAATTATAGAACTAATAACCTTATTAGTAATAGTAATTTATATAATAAAACAAGTAATTTACACACAAAAAATTTTTTTTATAAATATGATCTACAAAATAGTTAAAAATTTCTTACCACATAATTGTAGAAGTTTGCTTGGATCGGATTTCATTTTCGCATTAATTCTAATTTAATTCCTTAACTAAAAATATAAAGTTTGATAAAATAGTTTTATGTGTTAATTTATCTTTTAAAATTCTTGTTTATAGATCCATAACTTAAAAAACATGACATTCTTACCTGATGTTTCTCGATTATTGAACGATGACAGCAGTCAATACTTTCAGAAAAATCAATGAAGAGTACTCGATGATGACTTAGTTATATCTTGTTACTAAATATGGCATCGGCATTTGTTCAGACTAAATAACAATATATATTAATATAATTAGAAAAATAAATTACAGTATTATTATTATTATTACTACTAAAATCTTTCAATGTTTAAAATGATACTGGAAGTAATATAATACGGGTTATACTATGGTATATTAGATACATTGGAATGAAACAGATGGTTTCATATAATGGAAATCAACGGGAATCGATTCCGGACTCTCCTGGTAACATGCCAACTTGAGATCACTCGGTTGACTTGATTAGAATACATTTTATTTAANATCATTTCCCATCAATCACTCGCGCTAATCGAGTTGATTACAAGTCGAATACGCCTATAAGGACAAAATTAAAGTAGACACTAAGGCCTATTTGGTGCTGAAAGAATCCCTCTCAGTAGTTCAACTAACTAATGTAGACATTTACATACAATTGTAGGAAACTGAAGATTTGCGTTCATAATCTAATGGAACAGCAATATAAGACTGTCTTGCATTTTTTATAATTTATAAAAATAAATGAATTATTAATAAACTTAAATTAAATTATAATTTCTTTATTTTTTCTTTTAGTGCAGAGATTGTTCGATATATCTATAATATACTAAAATGATAAAGCACTACATAAAAATCGATTATCTTTGAAAACACACAGACGTCATGAAAGCGAGTGTGCTACAGGAAATGATCTCAATCCATCGAATGAAACCTTAATGCTTTCTGCTATTCAGTCCATATTTCGCTACTTATTATTAAACTTATCCAGAATGTCAACCGATTTCTCTACTGACCCATAACATCTGCTACATTATTAATAAAATCGGATTGATTTCATCGTTTTCTTAATAAAAGAAGAAGAAGAAGAAGAAGAAGAAGAAGAAGAAGAAGACGAAAATTTTAAAAAATTTATGGCTCGAAAACCTTTAAAAGTACATTTTTAAGCTATTTGTGAGATATTAAAATTGAGAAAGTAAATGAATAATTGAAATTCTCATCCGTGTTGATAGATTGAAACAGGAAAACATGGATGTTTGCGTAACACAAGGATGATGTATGAAATGAAGTATGTATGCAGATGAGATGCCAAGATGTAATAGCATATATATTTTTTTATTCTACGGTTATTTTACCAACCAACCTGATCGCTAAGAGATTTTTGTCAGTCATCATTGTTGACAAACGTCAAATCTCGCATTTGGCCAACAGCCAATTTCTTTCCTTCTCTTATCTACACGTGTAAAAAGAAATACGTGATCTTCTGAATAGGAATCCTTGTTTACAAAACGGATTCTTTTCTCGATTTGTACTTTTTACTTTTAAAAATTAAGATAATAAAAAATTGCATATACTTTTAGTAATTTTAAAGTGCTATTTAATAATTATTTTTCTAATTCAGAAGTGTTAAAATTTATAAAATTAAGTTATGAACACTTTTATAATTTTTTTTTAAAATTAGGTTTAAGATTTTAAGAAATTTTTAAGACAATTGAAAGTTGACATTAAAATTTCTTGTCAAGGAAAAGGCTAATGACCTACAAAAAATTATTGTTTTCTTCTAAAATCTCAAATATTTCTCGATTTGAATAAGAGTAAAAATCGTATATTTTGTAACAATAATAAATATGTTTTTTTTGTTTAACTTCTAACAAGAAATTTTATCAGAAATTAATGATCCATAAGAGCTAATGGAAATTTCTAATATTTATTTTACATTCATAAAATTCTTAATTTGATATGCTGTATCTCTCCTTCGGACACCGAATTATATAAATTATTCATTTCTATTATGTCCTATAATATATATATATATATATAAAATTACCGAAAAATTTAATAATCTTCCGTTAATCAATTATTATTATTATTTTCTTTTTTAGAATTATTTAATTCCCAGAAAATAGAATTGATTTATAATCACATTTTCTATTAAAATTACATGACAATCTAACTTTTTTATATACTGTAATAATCTTTTATTTTACGTAAAATTATCGTAAATGAGAGAAATTTAATAAAAATACTTTAAGCATTTTAATTTTTATTTATTTGATAATGTAATATTTCTTCTCTCAAATTATGTATATTTTTTCCTTAACTGTATTATGGTGACTAATTTCCGAACATCTGTTTCAACAGTTATATCTAATTAAGAAAACTTTCGTAGGTTTTCTTTTATTTAACTTTTTAATTATTTATCGTATTAATTCAAACCATTCGGTTATAAAGAAATTATAAAAACTTTAACCTTTTTTACAGTCCAGCAACATCTCTTCGTGGATGTTTAATGTAGCAGAATTGACAAGATAAAAAGCTGTAGAAGCCGGCATTTAATCTAAAGAATCTTTTCTGTGAGGTAAATTGCGAGAATAGTTTTTCATCAATTGTTGTACCTTGGATGCTAACGAGTTATCGAGAAGCTGGCAGAATTTAAATTATCAAAGATTAATTCAAGACGAAGTGAGATACTTTAAAAGTAAAGTGAAGATAAATTTTAAAGAAAGGAATACAAATTTATTTAAATTAAGAAAAGTACAGTGTTCACATAATTATTACTGTGTAGAATTTAGTATTTACATTATAGTGCATTTGTTCGTAAAGCAAATTAAACTAACTTGAATATTAAATAATCATACAAGGATTTCAAATTGATATCAGTTGAAAGAAAGTCTAACATTTGTTTTAGTTTCAAATATTACTGTTTGTACTGTACGTCACTATCATCGTATTTAATTAATTTTCGTTACAATACACGTCACATATCATAATTTGCACGAATAATTATTTAAATTTAAATTTTAAAAAAAAGGAAATGATTTCGCTTAAAGTGATTTTAAAAAAATGAAATTAAATTATTATGTAAATAATTTTTTTTCCCTAAAATCCGTCGTTATCTGCGGTTGCAACAATAATTTTTAAATTTATGAGTTATGGTGTGGCCGGACATGAAATATTTTAAAAAATAAAAGGTTGGCAGCATTGTCATGTTGCGTCATGATTTCTATCAGCACGTAGTATTGATTTATGTTGTTATGCTCGCATTTTCGTCCATGTTTTGTACGGCTGAAAATTTATCGTTTTTGACAGATTTTACTATTTCGTACAGTGTTTATTACAAGTATCGCGTGACTTTTAGGTATATTTTTTAAATGTGCATAATAATATACTTTGTGCTATTTATTTACTATGTATCAAAATTTAAATAGCGCAACTTCTCTCTTTCCAAAAGCTGATTAAAATCAAACATGGAGATTTTGGGAAAGTGCGCTTTATAGTATCCGAAATTAGCTCTTAGTCGGTTTTACTTATTTCTCTACAGTTTTAGGTTGCCATGTTCAAAAGCAAATCGTGACCATGGCAACCTAAAATTGTAGTGAGTTAATATTTGAGGTGTTCATTTCCTTTTTGTATTTCAATTTCTAATGAATATATGTAAATAAATTACATTTCATTTATTTATTTTCTGTCTGCAAAATTTTAGCCAATTTCTTGCTGTTTTCGTTGCTCCAGATACTGTCTACGATTACCTCGTGACATAGGGAATAAAAGATACTGCATCATAGTTGTCTATTTTTTATTTTTGGAGGGAGGAAATTAGTTTTTAATCTTTTATATCAAATAGTGGCCAACAGATTGGAGTATCAATTCGTATAAAAAGATCTAAGTTTTATCTAACGAGTCTCGTAATACAGACTAACAGAATCTCGTGTCCTCGATTCTCCCAGTCACCCCTAAATATTGTCCAATTGATTGATTTGAGTAATTTCATTGTGTTCCATAAATTTTGCATAACTCTATACAACAGAAAATATTTCGTTTATAAATAAAATATGACTGAAAATTTTTAAAATTAAATAAGATAGTTTCTGAATAAAATAAGAAAAATATCACAAACATAAAATAAAAAAGGTGAAAGTTTTTTAAAAGAGGAAAAAAATTAATTTGATCAATTTCTGATCTTTCTTTTTAATCAAATGCTATCTTTAATTAAATTTCTACTGAAGTTCGATTTCTTACTTATTTTTTATGTTATGTTATGTCATTCCTCAATATCAGGATTTTGTAATTTTTATTTTATAATATTAATATAAAAAAATTAATAATGTATTATAGGCCTATGTATATAGAATTAACTAGTTTCAATTTGGAAAAAAAAAATGTGAGAGTTTCTTTGTATTTTCATAATGATGAAAATACGAAGAAACAAGTAATTCTTTTACGTTTATTAAATATTTATAATCAAGAGGAATTTATGAATTATTTATTATAAATCATTAAAAAATTAAATTAATTTTTTATAAACTGTAATTGAATTTCACTAATTATCGATGTAACTTAGACTTAAAAATTTCTACAAATCTCTAGATGTTACCTTTGTTTTCAAATGAATTTCATTATTAATACCAGAGATTAAATTTGATATGTTTATTAGGAAACAAATATGAACAAGCTAAATTAATGTATCTCTAGATAAATTTCTGGTATGAAAAGCTAAAAAAAGAAGTGTAGAAAATCGCATTTACTAAACGTTTACATTACAGTCAATTAATGAACTGTATAATTAAAACCAATATGAGTTAATGATCTTAATAAATATCACTTTGTTTAATTTTATAAGATAGACTTTGATTAGTTTTTAGTAATATATTTTAATCTTTTTTAATTTTATAATTTGAGAATCTTTTAATGAAATGTAAATATAAATAGTAAAATATTATAAAATTTCAAAAATTTATATAATTTAAACACTAGAAATTATAAAAAATAAATAAATAAAAGTTATAAACCATTCATTTAATTTAACCGGTGAGAAAAACTATTGTTAAAAAAGTATTTGTTTATCATCTGGATAATAAATATACAGGATTAAAAGTAAGAATTATATGTCTGGTTAGTGACATTTTTCTGGCTATGTTTAATGTTATAAATCTTATTAAAGTTGCTTAACAGAAAAAAAATAACTGCTTGATTATTTTGATCAGAGTTTGAAAGACACATACATTTAGATATAAATCTTTCAGGTACACTCGATTAAATATAAATAATAGGGTTTAGTTTAAATTTCAGTAAAACAGATATTTTTAGTAAATCGGGAGGAAATTTTATATATTTCATAGTTTCAATAACTAACTTCAAAGTAATTCTATAACTATTAATATGATGAAAATAGAACAACAGTTATTACACTACGTATAACTTTATAATTGTATTACTTATTTATGGCATAAAAGAATAAAAATGTAATTCTTATAAAAAGTAGCAATGAATGAAAAAATAATCAGATATTTGATTTGTCATGATAGTAACACAATGGGAAAAGAAGAGTGTTATTAGTTGAGACATTTTCCTGGGAGAAAAAGACATAGATAGACGTTAGGATGATCTGGAAATATCATTGCTCTAATTCTTTCTGATGGATTTTATTTTGTCGTCATGAAACTAAAGCAAAAGTAAATGAAAATTTCAAAAAACAATCACTCGGAAACGATATCTATATTTTCTGAAATAATGAAAAGCGTAATCAAAACCCTTATTTTCCTCGTGTTCTGTAAGATACGATGGAATAATTAAAGCATCAAATATAAATCTCTCGATTTAAATTTATCAAGAATGAATGGCATGAAGTAATTTGCATAATGATTTATGTCGACTTTTTTATGCTGAATTTGACAAATGAGTTGTATGATCTTAAAAAATTTGCGCGTTTATTTTATGAGATTTTCTTTTTATAAAAACAGTTTTTCAGATTTACGACGTAACTATAATAAATAATTATATAAAACTAAAAAAAAATGTATTAAAATTAGTTATAATCATAAAATTGAAGTTTATATTAAACATTATAAATTTATTAATTTTTTTAATTTAAGTATTTGCATATTTTTTTTAAATGACCAATTTACACTGAAAAATAATTCGAATAAATTTGTCGAATAAATATTTCATTTTATTCCTTTTAAAAAAAATAATAAAATATTCTATAATTTAAATTAATAATATAAATTTAAGATAAATGTGCAGCTATAAAATCTGTTTATTTAAGAAGAAAATCTTAATTTCTATTAATTTCACCAACTGCAACATAAACAAAATTGTTTACAAATTTTTTTTACAGTATGTAATAAATATTTATAAATATATTTTCTCTTGAACTGAGATTGAAATTTCTTTATATAGGGGAGACCGGGGCAACTTCGGCATGCGGGGCAAGTTTGTCAAGCGCTTTTTTTTAAAAACAAATAAAAAGGAGACTTTGGTTATAGGTTAGGCAGTTGAGTTTTATTGGTGCTTGTTGAGTGTAGTGTTTTTATTGTTCTCCAACAAGCGTAGTTGAATTATCAAGCAAATTTTCATTTTCGTTCAATTCCATATAATATTTTTTTTCCATTTATATTGAATTGGCAGGTTTTGTTATAATTCCATGATAACGAAAGTTACTTTTCCTGTTAGAAGGATGTAACTTCAACTTATTCACGTGGCCAGATCGTGGCTTGGCATTCTGTTCTCAGGGTTGTACTTAATGTTTCGAAATCATGACTAGCGGGGTAAGATCGGCAACATAAAGCCACATTAGAAGCAAAGGATAAAAATCAAACAGATGATAAATGAAAACATGTTTGCATTTGTTATTCATGTATATATGTCTTTGAACTTGCATTTCGTTGTAATAATATTAAATGGGTGTTGGATTTGTATTTCTTTGTTTTAATAGTGAATTCCAACTTATACATTGTTAATAACATAATTTTATATACGTGCCTATCTTGCCCCATTACTGTTGCCCCTATACCAGGGGCAACTTTAATAAAAATAATTAAAATAATTACAACTTTACAAAAAGAGAGAAGTTGCCGATCTTGCCCCTATACCCGGGGCAACTTCGTCAATTTCTCTCTTCTTGTAAAGTTGTAATTATTTTAATTATTTTTATTTCCAAACTGATTTTAACCAGTTCTATAGTAAGGTAACATTCCAATAGACAATATGCAAAGCTTTTTTTTCAGTTTACAGCAGTATTTATTACACAAAATTTAAGTAAAGCTTAACATGCCGATCTTGCCCCGGTCTCCCCTAATTATTCAAAATTTCATCGCTTATATTAAATATTTAATAACTATTTAATTCAGAGTTTGAGTATTTTGGAAAAAATAAAGATTCTTAGATTTAAATTGATAATAATAAGTTTATTCGAAATTTCCTAATATGCTAGACCATCCATTTACTAAAGTAAACGTCTTTTCCTATTTTTGGGCCTATCTAATTCCCTAGTTTTTCGTCGATTGGGCACCTCTCCACGTCATTTCTAATCTTTCTTTTTTCTACAGTTTTTTCCAAATCTTTTAAATGCCAATTATTCGCCCACATTCCCTACAAAATGTTAAGATATTTTATTCTCGGCTACTGCATCGGATTTTTTTCTCTTTTGTTTCATTTTTTTTATATCTTTCATATATATATATAATACTCAAAAACTCATCGTTATCGACCATTTCTGTTGTTTCGATATAATATTATGAAACAACAGAATATATATTGCAGAAAAAAGAATGCGAGTATCGAAAGAAAAATAATATTTTATTCTTAAATTTTCATATATCTTGGAATTTATTGGAATAAATTGTTATACTGCATAAAAAACAATTATCTCCGACATATATTTTAACTCTTCGATTTTCAATAGTTGGTTTCTCTAGTCATAAATATTCTAAATATACCATTCACTGCTATTTGAAAAACTTTATGTCTCGCTCCATTGAAATGAATAAGATGTTTCCTAACGTTTATCGTAAAGATTTATATATGGTATGGAAATCATCGTCACGTTGGTGTAGATTTATATTTTTCTTCATAAATCTGTTAGGCAATCGACTTACAATCTTATACTATCTGACGAATACTTCAATTTTTATACACTTGAGAGTCAATTTTCTTTTTTATTGATTTTATATTATCATTCTTAAGACTTTATTTTTCGGCCTAATTCTTTACAAGATACATAATGAAAGCAGATTATTTTTTCAAAATTCCTTATAAAATTTCCAAAAAAAAAGTTATTAGGTTATCCAATTATTTTATAATTTTTTTTATATATTCTTAATATTCAATTGCATCAATTTAATTCGAAAATTAATTATACTCTTATAATCATTTTTATTAAGGTACTAGTCAATTTAAATTTCATTAAAACTAAATTTTCTTTGTTAAAATTACATAAATTTTTTTCCAGAATAAAGTTGAAGGTTAAAATAATTTTTATCCTTCAACCAACTTTGGAAGACCGGCACCACTTAAAATATTATTGGGGGCCCCAATAATATTTTAGAGTTGTGCCCGTGATTGATATCTATACAAATGAATATATTTAAAGTATCAAATCTATAGATGGTTGATGAGAAAGTAAAGAAACTAATTAAAATTACTGTAATTAGTCAAGTGGAGAACTACAGAATAAAGAATTCTGTTATTCTCACGAGGATTCTAACTAAATTCGAACCAGTTAGAATCCTCGTGTGTAATTGCCCGGGTATCATTTCCCATCAATCACTCGCGCTAATCGAGTTGATTACAAGTCGAATACGCCTATAAGGACAAAATTAAAGTAGACACTAAGGCCTATTTGGTGCTGAAAGAATCCCTCTCAGTAGTTCAACTAACTAATGTAGACATTTACATACAATTGTAGGAAACTGAAGATTTGCGTTCATAATCTAATGGAACAGCATAATGTAAATAATAAAGGGGGATAACTTTAATAAAATTAATCAAATGTGCTTATGTATATATATATATAACAAGTAAATTTTTTTAGATAGAAAGACTATTATGTTAGAAATACAAAGTAAATTTGTTCTTTGTTGTAAAAGAGCTTTTCAAACTGGGATTAGCATACCAGTTCCAGTCTGTGAAACGTCTAGAAATATCTAATTGCGTAATCTTAAAAGTATACTAATAGATTCATAATTGATTTCTCCACAAAACATTAGTTTTCGATACGATTAACCTATATGCAAGTCGTTTTTATTACAAAACGCGTTCAATCCTCATCACTAATTCATATTTATAGTTCTGCACGTATGAATACAGTTTAATGTTAAAGTTATTGTTATATATTGTATATGTTAAAATAATAATAAAGTTGAATTGGTTCACGCATAAAACTTTAAATTTTCTTTACAGGAAACCTAATATTCATTCATTATATATATATATCCTGTAAGGATCCATAAACATTTTTTAGAAGGGTGCTACACTCTATTTTCAGTTTACAGATATCAGTAGTTTCCTGTGCACTAAGAGTGCCTTTTAATCAAGTCCATTATGGGTTCGGTCAGATCCCCAACGGGGTTTAACGTATCCGGGACGGACCACAACCCAAAAAATTCCTGGTTCTCTAAAGTGGTAAGATGATACTTTAACCACTCGGTCACCCGACCTTCTATGTCAGTAATTTGGAAACAGATACTGTAAGATAAAGCAAACGATTAACATTTTTCTAAAGCTGAAAAATGTAACGAGATTTGAGTAGCAATAAAATTGTAAATTTTGCTAAATGAATAGTTTTTAGCTTCTAATTCTATTGTAGTGTACATTTAGTTATTGCAACGGTTAATTAACATTTTTTAAAATTATATTCATATTAAATTTTCTTGGAAGCACAAGAAACATTATAATTGAAAATTAAAAAAAAATGCAAAACGTAATAATTGGTTAAAGAATTCCTCTTCCTTAATTTCCTTCTTTCTACCAGGTATTTTTTTTTTGCACATTTTTAGAGAAAACGTTAAAAAAAGATTCCAATTGTAAAAGAATGATAGCATAATTAAAATAAGAAGAGAGATAAATGTTTTATTTTAGTCTAAAATAGCACAAATTAATTATAAAATTTGTGTCATTTTAGATTGATTTCAGAAAAAAAATGAGAAAGTATATCTACAAACTAAATTTTTACTTTAAATATGATTATAGAATTAAATTAAGTCGAATAAAATTTAATAATAAAATCTTCTGGAAATTAATTTTATAAATCAGATTTAATTAATTTTTTTTCTGAAAGATTAACAAATAAGATAAAAATCAATAATTATTAATAGGGAAAAATTTGATCTTGTCCCTATACCCGGGGCAACTTCGTCAATTTTTCTCTTCTTGTAAAGTTGTAATTATTTTAATTATTTTTATTTCCAAACTGATTTTAACCAGTTCTATAGTAAGGTNAAACTTTCCAAACTTTAATCTATTCAGATCGTGAGGAAGTTAAATGCTTTCTATAAATATATTAAGGATTTATTTTGTATATATATTTAATTGTTGTTTTAATTAAAGAACTAGTCCATTAAGTTAATAAAAGTTTCGATATTAAACAGCATATCCACAGGCGGTCTAAAATGAAAAGAAATAAAATAAAATGAAAAATAAAATGTAAAGCAAAACAGTGATTTCAGGTTAGTGATAAATATATATTTGAATATATTTAAAATTTTTAAATTAAATTGTAATCATTTAAAAATAATTTGTAATTAAAAATAAACTCGCGTATATAATACGTGAAAATTAACAAATAATTTTAAAATGTTTTCTATGTTAATTAAATTAAAAGGATTTTTCAAATCTAAGAGCCACCGATCTTAAGAACATTATTTGTTTGTTTAGTTAAATAAAAGTAATAGGGTATTTTCCAATAGGGTTTATTTATTTTGATTTCGATCTTACAGGCTTATTTGTTTATTACGGTCTCAGATGTACTGTACGGTGAGTACAGTACAGTACATAAGCAATACTGTAATGTGTATAAAAACATTTTCTGTGAAATTAAAACTTCTCATACATACTTCATTTTAATCACATTAACGTATCTACATAAGTAAAAACAGATAATTTATTAATTTTTTAACACGAGCATTTGGAAAACCCACTTTATTGTATAAAGGACACTTTCGGCTTTAACGAACACTCTCTCGTTCGAATTAGTCCGTTAAATCGAGATTTTACTGTAATAACAATAATAATAGGAGAATGTATAGTATTAAATGAGGATGTAGTAAATCCTTAATTGTTTCGTTGTAGATTTTCCAAATTTTGTTAATTATTAATCAAATTATTTAAATTGGAAAATATTCAGTGTTGTACAAAATGTTCCAAAAATTCTTTTGGAGCCAAATAACTTTTATTAAAAAGAAAAAAAAATTAGAAATTAGAGTGTGTCTGTCTAAGTAAATTGATGCTGCGGAATCTGATAATGACTATCCCGTTGACCTTGATTTAATTGTTGCCAAGTAAGCAATCACTATTGTTGATGAGAGGAGAAAATTGAAATTGCAAAGTTATAGAACGAATCAATTACGTAAATAACAATTCTTATTTCAAGCTTACAAACAAACTGTTAAGAAATGTTTACAAACCATTCATTTCTATTTGTGTTCGCAAGCAAAACGCCGATACGATTTTCCATTGCGGCTTGTTGCTTCCAAGTGTCATGCATCGTACTTTTTTAGATTATTTATGTGTCAAATCTCAATTATTGTACGTTTTCCTATTTCCTAAATTCTTATTTATTGTTTTAACAGAATTTTAGAACATTTTAACTCTAAACGTTTCTTTTTTATACGTCATTAAAAAGACATAAGAAGAGCGATGATCTGTTCTTGGAGATAAAGGACACGATGTGTCAGTCAGGACAGTAGTTTGCTCAATTCAAAGTTAAAAATAGACGATGATTTCTAGTTTTGTACGTAAGTTTAAATTAAGAAATGAGTTATAAGTAATCGGTCTCTCTCGATAACTTTGAATGTTTCTTTTGTAGCGAATGTTCCGCGAAAAGTAGATCAAGGTCATTAGGATAATCATTATTAGATTCTACATCATCAATTTACTTAAGTTTATTTCTATTTCTACGTTTTCATTTCCCTAGATATTATTAAATCTCTTAAGAATATTTTATATCTAAAAAACAAGAGTGATATTGATGTCAAAAACTAGCTATCTTTCACTGAAAACATGACCAATTAATGACTAAATAAGTTTATAACATACAAAATTAATTGTAATTTGTATTTAAAGACGCTGAATAAAAAAAAAAAAACACAGTTGTACAAGAAAATAAATGTAAAATTTTAACTGTTATTTTTAACATAATATTTACTACATGTCTAGAAAGGAATTTTTAAAACGTCTGAAAAATATCTAATGTGTGCTGTTATACAGTAGCTTCTGTTATCGTTGTTTATATAAAGGAGATCCATATTTAAAAAAATTTTGCTATAAAACAATGAAGAATGATCAAAATCACCATTGATATTATTTGATTTGTCCTTAATATGTATGAAACGTTTAAATTATTTACTAATAATTTTTATATTAAAGAAATGACATTCTAAAAGTGATGTTATGTTATTAAAAAATGAATTTGTTATGTTGTTAAAATATATTATATGTTATCAATGAATAATTATAATAATAAATGCCATAAAAAATTTATAACACAGGTCCATTAATTAGACAAAGCTATATTCTCCTATTCCACCGAAAATGCTTTTAATAAACTATGTAGAAAACTCATTTACTTATTATTGAAATTTTCATACAATAATATTGACTAAATTAAGTACGCTTCTAATAATAATATTCTAAGTATTTCATATTTTATAAAGCATAATCAAAATAGGAATTATATATAATTCCACAAAAATTAATATTTGATAAATAAATGGAAAAATTTATAATTATCGAAAATAAAAGCAGAATGTCACGATATTACACAATTAATAATAACGATAGTAAAGAGATCATTATATAAAACAATAAAGATTATTTTGCATATATTTATTCACTTTTCTTAAATTATCAGCAGTAATAGAAGTGCAAGAGTAAAATTACTTTCATTAATTTCATGAGTATTTGGATTAATAAATTCTCATTCATAAATATTCATTAAAGATAAAATACAAAGATGCTGCTAAAATTTATTTGTTCTTTAATTATTTCCGGTTATTTTTAAGCATCTTTAAATCAGAGTAATTATTCAAACACAGATCACGTCGTTATTTTAGTACAGTTCAATATTTTTTTATTTATAGACTTAAATAAATATAATAGGCAATCTATTATATTTATAATATTTAGCATTTTTATTTCTTTTGTCGTTACAGAAGGTAAGAAATTAAAATATTAAATTAATTTTTTTAATATACTCCGAGAAATTTTAATATCAAATAATTAAATTTTTGTTCCAAAAACGCTGTATATAAAAATTCAACAATATAAATTATTAATTTACTAAAGTATATAATTTAATATTTTATGCCAAATAACAATATATATTATTAAAAACTGTTTTCTTCTTCTCTCTCTATAATTTTAAGGATTTCTTTGGTTTGATTTAGATGGAATAAGACACGCAGCACATGGGCGATTCGCCGTGGGGAATAAATATCTCACGGGAGGACATTCTATGGAAAACTGGCCCCCTATTTAGGTGTTGTATTAGACACGTGGAGGAAACTCCACGCACCATCACGTTGATCAGGAACGAACGTGCAACCAATAACTGTTCAGTGGTTCAGTGGTTTTATCCATTCAGCCTTCAACTTTAAAAAAATTACGAAGTTCAGTAATGTCTGAAAGTATTAAATGAGTTCTCTCATTTTACATTCAAATGACGCCAACATTCTTTTTAAGTTATTCGAAAACGAAAGTGTTTTGGCAGTAAAAACAATGATGAAAAATGTTTCGTAATCCGGAAATATGACAATTCGAATAGAAATTTCACCCAAGGAGAATAATTCGTTTTACATCAATATAAATTTTTTCTTCGTTTTATTATTTTATGGATGAATAATTTATGCATTTATATATATCAAAAAGAAATTTTCATTTTAATATATATTCTAAATACTTTGTATTATCATTTTTCTTATCTTTATACTGGGTAATGTGAATTTATCCAGCAATATACAGTACTATTATAACTTTATAAATAAATATATAATCGTTTATAATTCTAAACATTAATGTTAATATTTTTTTCATTAATATATTATTATAATTAAAATAAAGTACTTTAAATTAAACCGTTTGCATTAAATAAGTATGCAAGTTTATTTACTATAAAGTTCTTGGACAACAAAAAAATGAAAAATATTTATTTAAATGACAGACTTTTTAAACAACTAAATTTTTGTTTTAATTTCTAATATTTATGTTTAATGACATAATAATTAACCTGTAAATTCTTTTAGAGTTCAGGAAAAATGCTAATCAATTCAAATTGATAATTTACATGAATTTTTAAAACAATTGAAAAATTTACTATAAGTAATAGATATGTATTATATCAATGGCGCGGCTTTCTTTACATTCTTTTAAAAGGTCAATTTTTCAAAGAAAATATTTCCTCAAAAAATTGATGAAACTTCATGGGTTAATTCCACAGAAATAACCGCCGTTTTTTTGCCTGGACCACATTTAATCAGAGACAAAAGCTTATCTTCGTATTCTTTATTTACTTATTTACTATGCATTTCGGGTGCAATATTTTTGTGTAACTTGCACCCCTCTTCAGGTTTTACATTTCTATAAATTGGTAAATTTAATTATTACATTTGTTATTACGGTAAATTACAACAATTTTGGATATATTTACACAATAGTTAACTAACCTGTTTTATGTTTAGACATACATCTGCCCAGTGTTGATGTTGTGTCCCCTAAGGCATTTTTAGACCGTTTTCCCCTCTTTTTGTTTTCTTTCCCTTTAGCTCCTCCCATTTCCTCCCACACGTTGTCAACCTCCATTCCATCATTTAGGTTTATGGTTTTGTTTTTATTAACAATTTCGAAGTGCTCTTTGAATTTTCGTAGATAACTACATTTTTCTCTATGGATTATTTTTACACTTTTTTCGTAGATTGTGCATCCAAATTCTCTACAGTGAATCACTGTAGGGAATTTGGATGCACAATCTACGAAAAAAGTGTAAAAATAATCCATAGAGAAAAAGGTAGTTATCTACGAAAATTCAAAGAGCACTTCGAAATTGTTAATAAAAACAAAACCATAAACCTAAATGATGGAATGGAGGTTGACAACGTGTGGAGGAAATGGATAAAGCTAAAGAAAACAAAAAGGGAAAACGGTCTAAAAATGCCTTAGGGGACACAACATCAACACTGGGCAGATGTATGTCTAAACATAAAACAGGTTAGTTAACTATTATGTAAATATATCCAAAATTGTTGTAATTTACCGTAATAACAAATGTAATAATCGAATTTACCAATTTATAGAAATGTAAAACCTGAAGAGGGGAGCAAGTTACACAAAAATATTGCACCCGAAATACATAGTAAATAAGTAAATAAAGAATACGAAGATAAGCTTTTGTCTCTGATTAAATGCGGTCCAGGCAAAATAACGGCGGTTATTTCTGTGGAATTAACTCATGAAGTTTCATCAATTTTTTGAGGAAATATTTTCTTTGAAAAAATTGACATTTTAAAAGAATATAAAGAAAACTGCACCATTGATATAATACATATCTATTACTTATAGTAGCTAAATTATTTTTTTTGATGGACCACATTTAATCAGAGACAAAAGCTTATCTTCGTATTCTTTATTTACTTATTTACTATGCATTTCGGGTGCAATATTTTTGTGTAACTTGCACCCCTCTTCAGGTTTTACATTTCTATAAATTGGCATTTTTCTCTATGGATTATTTTTACACTTTTTTCGTAGATTGTGCATCCAAATTCTCTACAGTGAATCACTGTAGGGAATTTGGATGCACAATCTACGAAAAAAGTGTAAAAATAATCCATAGAGAAAAAGGTAGTTATCTACGAAAATTCAAAGAGCACTTCGAAATTGTTAATAAAAACAAAACCATAAACCTAAATGATGGAATGGAGGTTGACAACGTGTGGAGGAAATGGATAAAGCTAAAGAAAACAAAAAGGGAAAACGGTCTAAAAATGCCTTAGGGGACACAACATCAACACTGGGCAGATGTATGTCTAAACATAAAACAGGTTAGTTAACTATTATGTAAATATATCCAAAATTGTTGTAATTTACCGTAATAACAAATGTAATAATCGAATTTACCAATTTATAGAAATGTAAAACCTGAAGAGGGGAGCAAGTTACACAAAAATATTGCACCCGAAATACATAGTAAATAAGTAAATAAAGAATACGAAGATAAGCTTTTGTCTCTGATTAAATGCGGTCCAGGCAAAATAACGGCGGTTATTTCTGTGGAATTAACTCATGAAGTTTCATCAATTTTTTGAGGAAATATTTTCTTTGAAAAATTGACCTTTTAATTGAAAAAATGTTAAAAATAATATTTATATTTTTTATTATAATTTTAANCACACGTTGTCAACCTCCATTCCATCATTTAGGTTTATGGTTTTGTTTTTATTAACAATTTCGAAGTGCTCTTTGAATTTTCGTAGATAACTACATTTTTCTCTATGGATTATTTTTACACTTTTTTCGTAGATTGTGCATCCAAATTCTCTACAGTGAATCACTGTAGGGAATTTGGATGCACAATCTACGAAAAAAGTGTAAAAATAATCCATAGAGAAAAAGGTAGTTATCTACGAAAATTCAAAGAGCACTTCGAAATTGTTAATAAAAACAAAACCATAAACCTAAATGATGGAATGGAGGTTGACAACGTGTGGAGGAAATGGATAAAGCTAAAGAAAACAAAAAGGGAAAACGGTCTAAAAATGCCTTAGGGGACACAACATCAACACTGGGCAGATGTATGTCTAAACATAAAACAGGTTAGTTAACTATTATGTAAATATATCCAAAATTGTTGTAATTTACCGTAATAACAAATGTAATAATCGAATTTACCAATTTATAGAAATGTAAAACCTGAAGAGGGGAGCAAGTTACACAAAAATATTGCACCCGAAATACATAGTAAATAAGTAAATAAAGAATACGAAGATAAGCTTTTGTCTCTGATTAAATGCGGTCCAGGCAAAATAACGGCGGTTATTTCTGTGGAATTAACTCATGAAGTTTCATCAATTTTTTGAGGAAATATTTTCTTTGAAAAATTGACCTTTTAATTGAAAAAATGTTAAAAATAATATTTATATTTTTTATTATAATTTTAACCGAAAATTTCTTAAGAAATTTATTGAAGTAAACTTGGAACTGAAAATATAGATTTAATAATTAAATCTAAATTCGAGTTGAGAATAGAAATTTATTTTTGTAATTTTCTAAATTACAATTTTAAATAGCATAAAAGGCAATAAAGAAACAAATTTGTAATTTTTTTTGCTTAATTATTTTTTGTAATTAATAAAATATAATAAAATGAGTTAATTTATATATAATTTACACTGTGATATTGCTTATATTTATATTATTATGCAAATATTATATATACTATATTATGGTAATAATTATATAATTTTTATATAAAGTATCATTGATATTATCGATTCTGTGAAAAATAACTACCAGAACTTCAATTCTGAACTTCACCGAACCATAAGAACTAACATTTGTTATTTATCTTCATCCAAGCAAAAAACTTTTTACGAAGCCGATTCGAACTATGAAAATTGATCGAGATAATATGTATGAAAGAATCAAATAATAATGAAATTTACTTAAGAACTTATCGAGCATGAAATGTGATAGGTAAAGTTTTTAAATCTAAGAACACTATCGCCTTGAGTGTGTCTAAGAACACTATCGCCTTGCTAACCAATGTGTCTTCGTCTAGAGTGACAAAGATCTCTACGAAAATCTCAATTCACTGAGGTATTTAAGATCCTAGAAAATTCTATTTAATCTGAATATTTTTATACGCAATTAAGATTTAATTAAGATTCACTACATCCACATTTTCTCAAATACGAGAAGATAATGTAGGAATCTTTCGTTACATTTCGTATTTAGTTCAGTGGTTTTATCCATTCAGCCTTCAACTTTAAAAAAATTACGAAGTTCAGTAATGTCTGAAAGTATTAAATGAGTTCTCTCATTTTACATTCAAATGACGCCAACATTCTTTTTAAGTTATTCGAAAACGAAAGTGTTTTGGCAGTAAAAACAATGATGAAAAATGTTTCGTAATCCGGAAATATGACAATTCGAATAGAAATTTCACCCAAGGAGAATAATTCGTTTTACATCAATATAAATTTTTTCTTCGTTTTATTATTTTATGGATGAATAATTTATGCATTTATATATATCAAAAAGAAATTTTCATTTTAATATATATTCTAAATACTTTGTATTANTTACATCAATTTGAGAGAAAATAATGAGGATAAATCAAAAGCTTTACATAATTTTTTAATATATATTAACATAAATTAAAGTGAAAATCTACTGAAAATATCTTTATAAATTAAAGGTGGATTTTTTCACTGATTGTACACAAAACACTGCATATATTATACTGTATATTTTATGAATTTCAAATTTATATCTGGATTTGTGTAGAGAATTTTATGAAAAATTTATAAAAAATTAAACCATGTAACTCAGTAAATTTTTATTGATATATGCAACAAATTTGCATAGTAATAATAGATTTTAATCAGTAGCTAAATGTCTACATTTTATTAAAAAATTATATTTTTTATTGGAATATATATAAAGAGGTAACTTTATTTTAATAATAAAAAATAACTGATATTATATTTATTTATTGTTTTATAAATACAGTAATCATTAAATCATCATTATCAAAATTTTATTAGTTCACAGTCATCCATAACAGGCAAAAACATCTAAATTCTTGCCTTCTTGCCTTATATTAGCCTATATATGTGTGCTGGAAAGCTGTCACTGTATAAAGCTAAAACAGCCATTTTGATGCTTAATAGGAAAACTAAATAATTAATATAGAATATACATTTTGAAATTATCTATATATTAAATAAATTTACATATTTATATCTATATATAGATCATATATAGCTTTATATATTACCTAAAATACACCTAAATACTACTCCATATAGTAATTTAAATTCAATTTGAATTCAAAATTTTAGAGTTATAAAGAAAATTGAAAATTTGAAGCAAGTAATTATTTCAAAACAAGATGAAATTAGTGGCTTTTACAGAAAATGAAACTAATTGAAAATACTTCATAAAATTACATTTTGTTAACAAGATCATTTCGAATTTAAATATACCAAATATTAAATGTCACAAACAATTATTAACTAATTAGCAATTACTGTACTTTTAGATTTTAAGTTTTAGTATCATAATTAAAATTTTATTTAAAATATACAGATTTCTTCTGTAAATTATAAAGGAATGTTTAGAATATAATTAATTATAAAAACCATTTCATCAACCAAACTTTGTTTTAATAGTACATTTGGCTCATGTAACTAATTTATAATAATTTTGAAAATTCTCCTCGTTTCAAAAATCGGATAGAAATAATAAAGAAAATTATTTCAGTGAAAAGTAATAAGGCTTTAAAATGATTTTTGAATATAATCTCGAAGCACAGCTTTTAAAATTCGGGTTTATTATAAAAGTCTTGTAAACTGTGAATGTAAAGTACAGTACATTGAACTATTGGAGTTACATGACTTATACATATGACCAATGCCTAATTGATTTTCGATTAATAAAATTATTCAATTGGTAACTGGAAAACTTGTCAAAGTCTACAGAAAAATTACCTAGACTAGGACATTTCGATGAAATATATTTAGTAATATTAAAATTACGAAATTTCTTATTGATTTTCATTAAAGTGACATTTAAATAATATTTTATGGTCCAAAGATACGACTTTACATGAAAACTATTAGTAATAATTCGGACAGATTCTGAATTATTGTATGTTGTTTGAAAGCTTTTATCAATTGTGTCCGTTGTCAATTTACACTACCTCAATTTCGTTTGGCCACAATAGCCATATTAGTCACCTATAGGAAAATGCATTAATATAAGTTATGTTGATATAGAAATAATATCGATTTGGAAGGCTGCGGTATTGGAATAGTGTTTAAAATTCAAATAAAGATAGATTGAAATAATGAACACATTTTATTAAAATTTCAATTAATGAATATATTAATTAATGCATTTACAGCATGCATCGAAATTATGCATGAAGAAATGATTGAAGCATAAGTAGGTCTCACAGTGACTACAACGTAGACTTACTGTACAAAGACTGCCTTTTTTCATCGCGATTTGAAGGCATCTAAGAATTGAAAAATATTTTCAAAACCGAACGATTCTGGAGTTTCTAAATAATATTTTCTTCCAATGAGATATTCTGATTGAAACCAAGAATACTCGATCATTTCTTTGTAACGATTCGCAGTGAACAAGGACTGTAGTTTGATGGCCGTGTTTCGCTGGTATAGAGAAACTGCTGTTTATCAAGAGAATGTGGTCTGACGTGTTCCAAGAACGGAAGAACATGTGCCATAAACTGAATGATTCGTGTGATCTTCGCGGAATCATTCTCATATTAATTAATGGTAAGCCCTTATTTTATTCTCGAAGATTTGAATCCAGATCAAGCGTTATGAAAAAACATGTCTATCTTTTATGAACTTTATCGAATTCCAGAAATATAATATCATTGAACCATTCTTCGATCTAATTTTTATCAAACATTTCTAGATGATGAATACTTCAAGTAAATGTTGTCCATGGATAGGATGGGCTTGAATTTTCAGATAATTTATCACTTTTTATTGAAGACATATGAACAACAAAGGATGCAGAGTTCCATCAATTGTGATCATGAGTAGAATCGTATAGGAATAACTGATAGTGATTGAACCAAGCAGTAATTCGGTGCGTTCCTTTACAGTCAAGATTCTGCCACTATGCATTTCATATTGATATTCAAATTTACAGCTGTACGCGAATAGTAGGGAGCCAGCCTTTCATTGTTGATATTTCTGATAAACTGTCAACTTTTGCTTGGATTCTTCACGACTGAATCTTTTGATATCAATTCGATTGAGCTTCTAACTGTCAATGTCATTTATTATCTTGAATTTTATAGCCCATGACTCTCATACTTTGAAGTTCATGAGTCTGACTTCTATGTTGACTTCACATGCCCAGAATCGAAAGTTACGATTATATACAATCTTATAATCCTGTTTTGCTTCTACAGATCTTTGGAGAACGATAGAATGAATCTTCTTGAGTTTCTCGAGATGCCTTGGCATGTGATAAGCTCCTCAAACGGGTCTATTTATTCCTAACAAAATCCTTACTGTGACAATCAGAAAAGGTCTTGAACCTATTACGTTCAACTTTAATCTTCCATTTCATTCTGAAACGTTCAGCAGTTCATTAACAATCTGAATCATCTTTGAAAATGACATAATTTAAATTTTTGCAAGATGATTATAGGATATCCGCTTTCGGAGGGCGATTGACAGTCATATCAGTGAATTTCAAACTGACTGTGACAGTCGATTCGAAGTTCTTCATCGAAGCATACAATGAGATCCACAACCTGTATTTGATCTTCTTGAGCATCAACGATCTTCAAAATTCAAATCATCGACTGTTTCGAAGTAAACACCAGATCGAAGTAAAAGTTCAATGTTACTGATGAGTTCCTCCTCATCGACACTAACAGGACTAACAGGACAGTCTCGAGTTATGTGAGTAGCAACATGAACGTGTTGAGAATATTATGTGGTAACAACTCGTTCAGTGAGATCATTCACTGAGTAGTTCGTGACACATGACACTCCCGTGTGTGTTGTCGTTCGTATTGCTTCTCACACAACTTGAGACTTAGCACAGAAATTGACGAAACGGAATTCAGAATTGAGTGAAGTTCTTCAAATTCATATTGATGGCAATGACGAAAAGTGCAAAGTGTAGTTTAAAAATGAATAAAGAGACTAATCACTTTTCTGAAGGTGTGATTCATTTAATATGCGCATCTGATTAATAACTAAAAGAGCATAAGTCAATTCTGTTCGTGCCATTCGTGTAAAATGAGTTAAATGGCAGGATTATTCACTTTTATTACGGCATTTCCAGATAATTTAGCTTTTCCTACTGGCCATACAAACTCGATGTGACAATGGTTTCGTGACACACTCCATAAAAGGCTTTCAAGCAACGTATAATAATCCGGAATCTATCGGAATCACATACCACTTACGTTTTCTTGTTGGTGATTAACTGATTATTAACAATGAACAAATTTCCAGTTATAATAAAAATATATAAAATGATAATTTATTGTTATTTAATTTCTTTTAAAGTTTTATTAAGTATCTAAACTATTATCCAGAAAAATTATAGAAAAATAGGACATCCAGAAAAATAAACAACATTAATTGAATAATCTTACATTTTTATTTTCTGTATTTTATTGGAAAATAATTATCTAAAAATTAAATACTTACATTTAATGAATTGCATTAACGACTAGAATAGAAAGAAGAAAAATACAGCTTTTCATGGTCGACCATTCGAGCATTTGGAACGTTCTTGTGGCCTAATTGTTCTATACAAATCGGTTAAATTAAAAATTTTTCATACAAATAAAAAATGTTTTCTACACGTTTGTAATAAAATAAAAGTAAATTCGCTCAAAGACGAAAATAATAAAACCAATTTTATTATTAAATATCTTTTATTTATTATCAAAATCCTATTCACGTACTATATATATTCAGCGCACAAAATTTTCAGACTGTTCTTCCTTAATTTAGAGAACGGTATTCGATAGATGAAAGTAGAGGTCATATATGGAAAGCTTAGGGAGCAGGCGGCCCTGATTAACTATATACGACCTTCCGGTCTAGATCGGAAGTCACGTGATTTCAATTCAAATTTAAAACGGACTTACATAGATGATCGGCATGACTTTATTATTATCAGAAATTGTACGATGTACTGTACAGGGTCAAGCCACTACTTATTTGAGGTGGAAAGCATATATTTTAAATTAAATTAATTAAAAAATGATTAAAATTGCAACATGGCATTGTGACAATGTCACAATAATTTTTGCTCGTTGTTTAATGAAATTTATTTTTAAAATAGATTGACATATAAATATAAACAGATTTATTAAATAACGTAATAATCGGTACACAATTCTTTTATTCATCTTAAACTTTTTTTATGACCAATCATAGTTAAAACGGAACTTTTATAATTCAATTCAGTTGAAAAATAGTTAAATTAACAATAAAAATGCAAGTGCTAAATAATTCAATACGTTTTAAATTTATTTAAAATTTTGTTAGATATTTAAATTATTATCCTGAAAAATGCAAATATAAGATAATTAGATAAAGCTAAGTGGAACGACCTTATATTTATATTATCATCCTTCATTAAAAAATATTCAGGAAAATGTTCCCTGTTCTGAATTTTATCCACAAAATTAATAATTTTTCCAATAATTTCATTGATAAAATACTGTATTGAAGAAATTTTCGTAATCAGATTTGTGAATTTTTATCATCGATAAAAATTAATCCTATAAAAAGTTATAGAAGAACTTAAAATAAAATTTAACCGATAAAATATTATAAAATTCTGTGACATAATTATACATTAAAAATTATTCGAGATCTTTTTATTTTTATAAAAATTGTAATTAATACACATAATTTAAAAACAAAATTATTTCTTAGTACAAAACAGTAAAAAATTTATACTGTATTTGATATGGTTCTGACTGATTAAATGGTAAATTTCAAATTGATTTAATGGCAAATTCGTGTAATTCTATCCATAGCATACTTCATTAAAAATAAAATAAGAAATTCTATCGGAAATAAAGGAACTGATTCTTTCTTAACTTACAATCCTCTATTGATGGATTATCTAAACCATTTTAGTACTTTATCGGAGCCTTCATTTTTAACTTTGGCATACTAAACATATTTATTAATTGAAACAATAAAATGTCGATCAGAAGCAAAAATATTTTTCAGGATACAACGCTTTTAAATTTAAAAACAGAAAACAAAAATACTCCATTGTTAAATATTTTTTGCTGAACGTCGATCGTGAAATATTGAGTTTAAGAATAAGACTCCATTCTGTAAATCTTGGGAGGAATTTGTTGTAAAATCTCTTCAGAAAATCTTATGAAATGATTTTGTAGCTTATCTTATCTTATTCTAAATCTGTAGAAATAATTTATTCATTACTCATTCTTCTCTAGTTTAAAATTTAAATATCATATTCTTATTTCTGAAGTATAAATTGAAACGTACAGTACTTTTGTAAGCGAATGCAAAGCTGAAACACTTACACTATGAAGTGCATCTACTGTTTCTTTTTAATAATTATTAAGAATTAGAACAGCTTACCAAATTGACAAAAAAATTGTCTTTGACAATGCTCATAAAATTTCTCTGGACAAGATTCATAGAACAGCTTACATGAACGAACATATTGTCTTTTAACTAGTTATATAAATGTTAATCTATATTAGCTTATGTGGACACTCGAGGATTATCTTGTTCCGATATGCCGTGAAGTGTAATATACTATAAGCGATTTTACTTAAAGGATAACACCTGACTAGACAGATGGGATAACAATAAAAAAATACCATCTTCCTTTGGAATTAGTAGAAGTAATTATCTGCCATTATTTCATAGTTATGGAATGAATTAAATTAAAATAATAGGACTAATGAGTCAATTATTCTGTTTGATTTCAGCAATTTAGATGTGTGTTTATATCATTTCTCTCTTATATAATTTACAATCGAAAATAAATTCAGACAATTATTTCTTCGTTTAATGAATTATATTTTAATATGGAATAAAACAAGATATAACTAAATATATTTTAGTTTATTTTTCTTTAGTGTTTTTCGTTTTCACTAATAAAACAGAATTGAATATAAAATTTCGTGTCTAATTACAGAAATGGCACTCAAATAACATAAACAATTCAAAAAGGAAAATAAAGGTTAAAGCAAAGAAATAGAAATGTTAATAAATAAAACAAATTTATTAAAATTTTTTAAAGTTTGTTTATAATACCAACTTTTTTACTTTTATATATTATAAGATTCGATAATTTAGAATCATATTGAAGTTTATTGCATTTAAATTATAGATAATACGCTTATCTGTGAGCATATAATCTATAACATTTCTAACGTATTAATAATATACAGTTTACTTCCCATAACACTGTTGATAATTCCGTTTTATATGAATTTCATGTTGTACGAGTCACTTAGATTTTACAAATACGTGAACCGTTCACAGCCCGGCACACGTATTTATAAAATCTAAGTGACTCGTACAACATGGAATTCATATAAAACGGAATTATCAACAGTGTTATAGGGGGGCCGACTGTATCAGTAAATTTTTCAGTTTACTAAACTTTAATACGATTGTAATGAATATTTAGTGTAAATTTTCAAATCAGTTTGTTTAATTATTCGAAAAAATTCTTTTCAGATGTAAAAAACCTTTTATATTCAGAACTATTAGAACGATATGTAATGAACGGATTGTAATGAAATTTGAAAGCCAGATAATTTGAAAATAATTTTAAAAATAGAACGAGAGAAAAAAATATTTATTGTTTTGTTTTAGAACTTGGCACCAAGGAAAGTTAATGCTCTTAACTCGCTTTATCCACGCGTGGATAAAGCAGATAAAGTGCTTAACACGATGCATATGCGCTAGAGGAAGAACATATTACTAAATAATTTTATATTCAGAAATAATTACTGTTTTATTGTTATTATTTTTGTATTAGGTTTTATTAAAGTATTATTTAGTATTAGAGCTTTATTAACAAAGCACGTTTCCGTAATGTTACTGGTCTGATTTTAGTGTCCAATGCCTAAATAAGTAACCTTTTCCCTGCTGATTAAAATTGAAATTATTTTTTTCACAAAATTACCTTCCTCGTGTTTTTGGAAAAATATCCCGTCAAATTTCGTTGAATTCCTTTATTGGATCCCACTCCACGCAACACTAAATGAGAAAATTCAATTATAATTATCTATTATATGAATACAAAAACGTGGCTTACGAATAATTGAATAACATGCATGTGTTAGTTTCGTCATTAGCTTGCCTAATATTGACGCACTTTTAATGATCTCGCCTATACTTAATAATAGATCAGCTTAGGCGAGATCACTAGAATTGACCCATAAGACTAATTGTATTTTCTGACACTAGAGAACCAAACTTGACACTACAGAACAAATCACGAATGGTATATTTATGGTCGTATACTATTAAGTAACGTATATTTCGTAGCTATTAAATAATCATCACTGATAAAATTCTGTAAAGAAATAATATCCTAGTATACAGCAAAACAAATTGTATATATAATATATATATAAGTTTAATTTAATTTTAAAATATTAGTAATTTCGAAACTGAAATTATTCCATATCCTTTCTATCTGAATGTATTCAGTTCAATCCAATTCGCATTAAATATAGTTTCTATCTTAAATTTATTCCAAGGAATAAATGTACACCTTTATTTCATAATATTTCCAATAACATACAAAAAGTTTCGTGATTCATATTTTTCGGAGAATTCCATCTTATTAAAAAGTAACTTAAATTGGCTAAATTCCTTGTTCTAATACTCTTCAATTATTTTATTAATGTTCTATTATAAATGTCTGTTTTAAATATTTTAATTTCCGTATTTAATTTATTCTAACGTATTAATACAATTTATGTTATCAACATTAATATTATACATAATTTATTTTCATATAATTTGTCCCTTATAGAAGTATCCAGATATTCTGTAATTGTATCCTTAATTGTTCCAATAACGATATACTAATTATTATTATATTCAGAATTTTAGGAATTAGCATATAATTTTGCAAATATCCGTTTGCAAACAAGGAAATGAGGAAAGTTTATTCTCCTTTATGCAAAACACGAAATTTCTAAGAACGTCTACTGAGACAATTATTAATTTTAGACTTACGGTAATATGCAATAAACTTTATAGAATGAAAATTGAACTATCAGTTCTGCATTAAATTACAACATAAAATGCTTTATAAGACTTAAGATTTCCTTCTACTGTAAACAATTGAGCCCAAGTTATATCTATTTGTTTATTAAAAATTTTAGTCATAGCAAATTTTACACTAAATATTCAATTTTTTATTGATATATTATTATATTTAATTATTTCAAATTTAATCAGTCATCATCTTTCTGGAACTTATTATCCTATTTCAAATGTAAGAACTTGTAATAGTTTAATGCATGATGTAGCTAAGAAGCTTTTCGGTTACCTTCAGCTCTATTAATTTCAATTAATTAACTTATGCAAACATAAAAGAAATTGCAGATGAAAGCGAATAAGCCGACTTTAATATTATTTACAACTAATGAAAGAAAATGTTAAGAAATAGTTTAAATAGAAAGAAAAATCGGCTTAATTTGAATTTGATAGAAAATTCGTATAAAATATTGAGTAAAAAGAATCATTGGAATGCCACGAAGAGATATGAGGCAAAAGTATGCTTGATTAGGAATGTGTGTCGCAATGAATATAAAGAGACGTGAAGATTAGATTAAGAGTTAGTTTAATAAATTCTTCTTTTGGATCTCTGCCAGTCTCAAAAGGGAAATACCGTGAAGTTATGGATGCATTGTGTACATAAATATTTCACGAATCATATAAATATTACGTATGAATATTGTATTATTTTTAATTAAATAATTTATTATACATTCGATCAATAATCAATGTTTCATAAACACGTAGCAAATGTTTACTATGTAAATTAAAAGAAAAGAAAAATTTACTGCTAGGAAATGATCATTGATGTATTGAATTGTATATATTAATTTTTTTTTTCTTGTACGTCAGAATAAGTTTATGTTTTAATCACTGTTTTGATAGATTTTGATGGTGACATCAATTCCAGATAAAATATGTTTGAATTAATTTGGAGTTGCAGTCGTTCATTGAATGATCAATAAGTATAATATAAACTGCAATTATTACAGAACCAGTTTTTTCATGTTTGACATTTTCTTACTACATAATGGAAAAAATGATAAATAATTCAAATTTTTATTTTATTTACTTATTATTATTTTATTTTAATAGAAAAATAAATAATTAATATGCATTAAAGGCTTAATTAGGCACTCCTGATTTCCTATACAAATATAAAACTAATTTTATATGATTTTAATTTGTAAATTTTAAATCCTAGTATTTTAAAAATCATTTCAAATAATAAATTTTAAGAATTTAGCTAAATTTTTAAATAAAATTTAAAATTATGAATATATTTTAATATAAATATACGTAAGAGTTGGTCACAATTTTAATTACTTTAACGATAAAATAAATTTACAAATTATAAAGAAAATTCTTGAATTTATATATAAACAAATTTTTGAGTTATAAATTTGTTTTACTTTTAAAAAATATAAGATTTGAAATATTTATATTAAATAATTTTCAATAGCGATTTTAACAAGAAAAAAATAATAATAATAATTAAATTTTATGAAGTCGATAGTTTTTGCTTCGTTTGAGAATTGATGTCTTACAGAATGTCCAGAAGATACTTTCTCCCCCCTTATTTTGATGTCATCTCAAGTGTCACTAAGGGAGTTGTCAGTATCCACATTTCCAACGAAGAATGTTGGATGTGGATACAATTACCGATAAGTGAGTGAAATTTTTATATTATTAACTAATATATACAATTATAATAAATAATAATTTCTAACTATATACAATTATAATAAATTTGATATTATTTATGTATTGAAAAATCGATAACTTTAGGATTATCACGAGAAAATAAACGATAACTTTTAAAAATTATTCAAAATTTCGAAAAGATTTTGTTTAAATTTTTTAATGATTCGTCACTTTAATTCTGTTAATGTAATATGTAATAAGTAAAATAGTAAGATATATTAAAATATTGTTAAAAAATCTGGAAATTTATTACATGAAATATGTTATTAGTTAGTCGATATTTATATTTATTACAAAATGCTTAGAATACAAATTTCTAACTTTGAAGAAATATATTCTGTAAAATCTTAAAATATTATTTATACTCGAATCATATAAAAAACATAGTAAAACTTTTTATCAAAAACGTTCGGATTAAATATTATTTTTTTTCTCCTGCTTAGAGAGAAGCAAAAATGATAACAGAAAAATATCGTTTTAAAGTTTGTTTTCATTTGGGAATTCTATGATTTAAGAAAAGTAACCGATTTTTGAAATACCAAATATAACCTATGATAAATAATTCCCTACAAAATATAAATATTATACAAATAAAAATGATATAAAGAGTTAAAATATTTCAAACAGTTTGGAAGAACATTTTGAAAGATAGAGTTTCTTTTTTCGTAAATATTGACTATCTTTTTAAAATAGCTTTCCCTCCCCTTCTTATTTTTGAATAAACGTTATTTAAATAAAAAATTAAATTAAAAAATAAAATGAAAATTTTCAAGTTTTTTTACAAAGTAGTATGTAAAATCTAGCACCATTAAAAATAATCTAATATCAATGAATTAATAATTTTTTTAAGATTAAAGTAATGTACTGTATACATTTCCTTTTTATGTGGAGATACATCAAAAGGAAGTAATTATAATTTCATACAAGTTATTTGTTTATTTTACAGTCAAATTGTCCTTTTTCTCGACATAGCATCCTCTTAAATAACGCTACCCATAAACCGCCAATGAATACATGTGAATGAATCTTCCTCACAAATATTAAATAGTAAATACTTCAGTATTTGTGCCTTACATAGGGCATTATCATTAACTTTCAAACCCAAACTCGAACTTCGGTGTACACCTCATTATTATATAAGTTATAATTCTTATTGCCCTAAGGTACTGTACTTCAGTTTAACGTCATACTCGATTTAGTGCCAATTTGAGACACTTTCATTTAAAATTTAATAATTATTTCATTATTTAAGCTATTAATTAATTGAACTAAAACTTAATTATTAATTATAATAATGTTTAATGAGATTTAATTCGTAAATTAAAACGATAAAAATGATTAAATTACAGTAGAGCGTCGATTTTCCGAAAGTCAATCATCCGAAAGAATTCCAGTCAGCGAATTTAAATTTTCGCCAGTGCTGTGGCGCTTCAATCTTTGGCTATGTCTTCGGCTACTCAAATATTTTACGTTTTTGATACTAAATTAACATCTGAAGTATAATTTTTTATTATATTTATAGTTTTCAATATATTTATTTTGTTTGTACAAAATAANACAAGGTTAAGTGAAATTCAGAAATAAACAAGATAAAATTCAATGTGTTATTATTTCACTAAGTTATCTCTAAGTGAATTTTGAAAAGACAAATAGGGAAAACTTAATATGGCAAAACTGTATTTAGCCTGCAGAACTTTGTTTTGTATGATTTACTTTTCTTTTTTGGAAAACAAATTCTTTCAGGCGAAAGAGGGAAAACAAAACGGAAAATTCTGATACGAAAAATGTCTTTCAAGCGTGAAGCGAAGAGAATTACATTGCTTACCTTTATATTTTATTCATTATTTATTTAAAAATTTGCAAGATTACAAAGCCAAATTGTGAATTAGTCGAGGTATATCAAAAATTATTTAAATCAAAATAAAATTTGCATGTTTAAATAAGTATCCTTATTTCATTTTAATTGCATTGTTTTATTGACAAAACCTAATAATTTACATTTTTTATCATTGATGTTTTAACTTTACAATAATCCGTAATAAGTTAGTTACAAATATTTCCATTAAAGTATTTTTATGTAAGAGTATATTGCACTCAATCAGATGAGATTATAGACACTAATTTAGATTCAATTTTGATGATACACAATCTGCCTTTCGTATATATATTAATATATATACATACAGTCAATCTGTATATATATTAGGGGAGTCAGGTCACTGATAAAGAGTAAGAACATTTCTTATTGTCGAGTTTTTGAGTGGTTATAATAAATAAGGTGTGCTTGTTGTGTACATTATACTCGTTTCTACTCTTAATTTTTATATATGGTGTAAAATTAAAATGTATATATCTTAGGGGGTCTTTTGCCAGTAAAAAATATTGCAAAGTCCCTTCTGTCCTTTATGGATCGATGCTCGTAATACGAACAGTATAGTTATTTTATTGGAAAAATTTTAAAATTAAAGTAAATATTTAATAAGCACTAACAAGTCAATAAGAAATTACAATTGTAATATATAAATGTTTAAATGTATTCTGACTAAATGTATCCTCGTCAATGTAATTATTTATAAACTTTTGTCTGAAAGCTTTGCAATTGAAATATGCAATAAACTTCAATTGAATAAAATTAAAATATTTATTACATTTTCATTTTTTAGGAATCCAAGTTCAGCTTCATATTTTTTTAAATTCGAAATTTAATTAATTATAAGAATATAAATTTGTACAGTAACTTAAATAATGAGACAATTCTGTATCAATGGTAAACAACCTTTCTTGGATGCGGGTCGCAAGTGAACTTCGTAGGCTTCCCGCAGGCCGCAGGAATTATTAATTAAGGAGTTTCAGGCTTTAAGCCTGCTGGGTACTAACATAGGCTACTTCGTCACCGCCATATGCTAATGATATGCAATATAGTAATATATAGTTTACTATCATCTTTTTACTGGTCTAGTTTAATTTGAATGTTTCTTCTTCGCCATGGATATCAGCTTAATTAAAGCTTCATATTGGTACGATGCTAAAAACAAGAAAATAAAAACCAAAGCCCCAGGGTCTTATATTAGTACCTCACTAGTTGTGGGTTATTGATCATTGTTCTCTATTATTGTTATACAACTTTAAAATAATTAAAACGTTTTAAAAGTGAGGCAATAAACGTTGAAATTATGTAAGAAGTAAATGAAACAAGAAACAAGGTTAAGTGAAATTCAGAAATAAACAAGATAAAATTCAATGTGTTATTATTTCACTAAGTTATCTCTAAGTGAATTTTGAAAAGACAAATAGGGAAAACTTAATATGGCAAAACTGTATTTAGCCTGCAGAACTTTGTTTTGTATGATTTACTTTTCTTTTTTGGAAAACAAATTCTTTCAGGCGAAAGAGGGAAAACAAAACGGAAAATTCTGATACGAAAAATGTCTTTCAAGCGTGAAGCGAAGAGAATTACATTGCTTACCTTTATATTTTATTCATTATTTATTTAAAAATTTGCAAGATTACAAAGCCAAATTGTGAATTAGTCGAGGTATATCAAAAATTATTTAAATCAAAATAAAATTTGCATGTTTAAATAAGTATCCTTATTTCATTTTAATTGCATTGTTTTATTGACAAAACCTAATAATTTACATTTTTTATCATTGATGTTTTAACTTTACAATAATCCGTAATAAGTTAGTTACAAATATTTCCATTAAAGTATTTTTATGTAAGAGTATATTGCACTCAATCAGATGAGATTATAGACACTAATTTAGATTCAATTTTGATGATACACAATCTGCCTTTCGTATATATATTAATATATATACATACAGTCAATCTGTATATATATTAGGGGAGTCAGGTCACTGATAAAGAGTAAGAACATTTCTTATTGTCGAGTTTTTGAGTGGTTATAATAAATAAGGTGTGCTTGTTGTGTACATTATACTCGTTTCTACTCTTAATTTTTATATATGGTGTAAAATTAAAATGTATATATCTTAGGGGGTCTTTTGCCAGTAAAAAATATTGCAAAGTCCCTTCTGTCCTTTATGGATCGATGCTCGTAATACGAACAGTATAGTATATATATAACTAATTTCATTTCTTTCATACGATAATTATTGAAATTTAATATATTTTGTAAAAATATATTCATTATTATAATATTAAGTTTAAATTTAATCACTAATTTAACGTTATTTATTCTATATTGATAAAATTTCCTAAAATGACATAATTACTTTTATTATCTTTAAGGATATATTATTATGTAAAGGATATTATTTTATATATTAAAGTATAAAAATTTAATTTAGATAGATATTAGATAATTTTATATTGTTTAAATTGTTTTCAAAATCGATTTTTTGTAATTTTTAGTATATTTAGATTCGACGTTTGATTTTATTCGATCTTTTACTTTCCATCTACTCAAGAAAATGACATTATAATTATTATTTTTAAAGTAAATATATATTTAAGGTTTATGTTTACGAATAGAAAAAAAAATAAGATTATTATATATAAAAATAAATTAAATTTCTTCGTTTTATTTTTATGTTTTACATTGAGATTATTTGATGAGATGCCAAATTTATAACATATAATGTGAGAATTAAATTGAAAATTTCGTTATTAAATTATTGAATCCTTTCACATTTTTTAGAAATGGATAAAAAAGAAATATGCTATTTATTGTCTGAAGTTTTAATTAAAATATTCAATAAAAACACGAATATGTAAGTCTGTAGATAACGATAACGTTTTACTTTATTGTTCAATGCCTTTCGAATTTTTTAATTGTGAAAAAAATCTATATTTAATAGAATTTTATGAAATATTTTCTAATCATAAATTAAATAATAAATATAATATAAACATGTAAAAAAACTAATATTTACTTATATTATGTATCTATACGAAAAGTAAAAATGGCGTTGTTATTAGTTTAAGAACTCAAGAACTATCAGAACATCGTATTTAATTATTTTACTAATAAAAAATATTTTATTAAAAGTCACTTGTTTCAAACGCTTATATATATCATGTATACATAGCTCGAACTCCGATATAGCGCGCTTCTAAATAGCGATCCCATATAAAGCACTAATGAACACGTATCTTCCCTTTAAATATTGAATAAAGAACTCTTCGGTATCTGTGAATTGCTAAACAACTGCTTTATCATTTCAAATAACATTGTCATTACTAAATCAGGTGATTTTCAAACTCCCAAATTCAAATTTGTGTGTAGACTTCATTGTTACATTTGAGGTACAGTACTTTAGTTTAGCACCACACTCGATTTACTGTCAATTTCAGAGGTGGACAAATGGTAGCGCTAAATCGAGGTTCACTGTGTGTGTATATACTGTATTTAAATTCATTTTGTCGAAAGTAAAATTATTGAATTATAAATATTACAAACGAATAAAATATTTTATGACTTTCATAAAGGGCATTTTTATTATGTCTTTGGATAGGATAAATAAATTTTATAAAACGTATAACATATTTTAAATTAATTGCAATATTTTATTCGATTTTATAATTATTACAAAGAAACTCGAATTATAAAATCAAATAAGTCACATTATAATAAATATATAAATTTTAGAATAAGTATAAATAAAATTATTTTCAATAAATTCTTCCATATAACTTATATAAACCAAGCAAAAATAATATATAATNTTATTTACAATTTTTTTTTCATGTAAATTATTCTATGCAAATTATAAGAGGTTAAAAATCTTATAATTATACATTCATACATTAATTATGTAATAACCTTCAAGCAAAAATTATTATTAAAATTATAAAATACGAACATAAACAGCAATTATTATTCCTCAAAATATTTTAAATGCAATAATTTATTTATTTAAAATTTCTTAAATAAATGCAAATATAAAATTTAGTATTATTTTACAAAAAAAAAATAAATAAAAAATAAAATGAAATAAATAGGATATGCTTCAACTGTTACATTCGAACGATAGTAGAAGAAAATATTACATGTTAGAATATAAATTAGCCCGCATAGAAATATATATATATATATATGTCTGCAATGGTAACAACTATGAATAAAAGAACAAGATCAGATTATTTTTTCGAATGTTGACAAAATGAGATTTTCAAATTACGTAATAATGAAAAGTTTTTTTATGGTTTCGACAATGTTTCTTTAAATCTGTAATTTTTTTCTTTTTCTATCGGCAAGAAGAACGTTTCCGAAATGTTTTGATTCATGTTCCGTTAGAAGAAATTTGATCTTTCAGAAAAATCTCTTTTTTATTCCCGTGTCACTAAGTAAGTTCTAGAAAATACCTTCAAAACTGGTAATTTGATAGAAAGTTAGTTTGCATTGTACATCCATAAAATAAAATATGGAGAACATAAAGCTTCATTACAGTACAAGGAAAAAACTTTTAGCGTGGGCTTATTCTTTCATAATAATGCTTCAAATATTATTTATTATTCTTTCAGATTTTATTTCTTAGTGGAAACGTTGGACATTTTCCAATAAAAAAGGAAATTATTTGATAATACCAACTGATCAATAAAATGAGATACATTAGACACTTCACGAAGAAAATATTTAACATTTGTAGTTACATGTCAACTTTCTAACTCACTTAAATTAATTTTTTAAAAAAGACTTTCTGATCAAATTATATTTATTGAATATTTATGAAATTATTTATTTAATTAGAAAATTTTATTTCTGAGTAAACTCAAAAGGTTTACGTTCATAAGCATTTAAATTGTTTACGAATTTATATCATAAATTAATATAAATACAGTTTTAAATTTAGCACTACTAACCTACCAGTTTGGGGATCCCTTATCATATCCGAATGATCTGTCCCGGATACGGTCCACCCGCTTGCCCCCATTGTGGACATGATTAACCCATGATGTGTATAGAAAAAGCGCCTCTTTTGGTGCCATAGACACCAAATACGACCCTTTTTTCAAACTCATCGTACGTTAAAAATGTCCCCCAGGCATAAAAGGGTCCTTTTTGGTGCCTAGGGTACAATTTTTATTCTAACAATTATTAAATATCTATTATATATTCAAATATTAACATTTTATAAACTTTTATTAATTTAAGGCATTTTATATCAACTGTTATTCAGTAAAATATTTTTAAAATATATTTTTGAAAATAAATTGAATAGAAACCAAATCAGTTCGTTTCTAGTTTAGTTAAATTATTAATAATGTAAAACATTATTAAAATTAAATGTCATCAATAAATCAAATTTTTTTTTTTAGATTTAAGATTAATTAAGTAAAATATTGAAGTACGAATGCATGAAAATATTTTTGTAATTTTATTTTAAAATTTTATATTTTAGGAAATTCTACTTTTTCTATAAATTTTAAACATTATCAAAGAATTTAATTAAAAATTTAATAAAATGTTTTTTCAGAATATTAAATTGAATAAATTCAGGAATTATATAGGCTTATTATATACTCTTTCATGAAATTATTTATAAATAGTTTGATCCTATTAACAATATCTTTTATCTACGTAAGTGTTAACGAGGCAAAATATATATATATNGAAATTTTTTTTTTTTTATTGAAAATTAAAATGGTAAGAGAAAATATTTTATTCTAAGATATATTCTATCATCCTAAAATATTTGAGTGTTTTATCAAATTCTTCGGCAAGTACCAGTAAATACACTCGGGAGTTTTTAAAATTTTTGAGAGTACTTTCTCTCATCTCTTGACGCAATCCATATTGGCTGAATATTATATAACAATCTTGGTTCTGTCATCAAAATTCTGTCCTGTACGTCAGGGATTCCTTTACCAATTCTGTCATAATGGTAAGAGAAAATATTTTATTCTAAGATATATTCTATCATCCTAAAATATTTGAGTGTTTTATCAAATTCTTCGGCAAGTACCAGTAAATACACTCGGGAGTTTTTAAAATTTTTGAGAGTACTTTCTCTCATCTCTTGACGCAATCCATATTGGCTGAATATTATATAACAATCTTGGTTCTGTCATCAAAATTCTGTCCTGTACGTCAGGGATTCCTTTACCAATTCTGTCATAACCNAATTTTAAACATTATCAAAGAATTTAATTAAAAATTTAATAAAATGTTTTTTCAGAATATTAAATTGAATAAATTCAGGAATTATATAGGCTTATTATATACTCTTTCATGAAATTATTTATAAATAGTTTGATCCTATTAACAATATCTTTTATCTACGTAAGTGTTAACGAGGCAAAATATATATATATTTATACATTATCAGCACTGCAGATAATACTATTGAAAGAACTAATAATCTATAATAATAAATTAAAATGTTCTTTAATTAAATTTAAAATAATTTCAAAAAGCTTCTATTTTCAATATTAAGTGATTGAAAGTAACTGCAGTAGAAAGACATAAATCGTAGTAAATGATAGTATCTAGTCATTAACAATCAATGGCAGGATATAAACGACAAAGAATTGACTTCCTAAACAGAACTAGAAGACACGGACCAAAAAGGATTTGCCACAAATAAATACGAAAAAACAAGGAATTAAGAAAGTATTAAAGTATTTTTTTTCGTTTATTTCTTAATGTTGAATTCCTTAATTCTCTATGTTGGATTTATTTTTCAAAGTCCTTAAAAAATCTATTTTATATGAAGAAAAATAGCTTGAAAATAAGTAATAAGTTATATGAAATATAAATATTGTTTTCATTTTTATACTATTTTCTATGCAGAAACAAAATCCCTCTACATATAAAAGAAACAGCATTACTACAATGTTATAAAAGCTAAAACACATGAACACGACCTTTTTCAATAACAAAACCTGAAGAAAGGCAAATTTCTGAATGCATTCTCTCGAAACATTATTCGTTTACATAGAGCTTAAGGCATCTTTAAAATAAAAATATGGTTATAGAAACTAAGAGTGCATTAATTTCGTCTATTATCTTATCTTCAATGTATATTTCTATATGGTCTCTTAAATATAAAGCTTGAGAAAACATCATCATTTATCTTGTTAATCCCTCGTGGAATGCATCAATATGATGGAAATATGGTTCCTCTATTTAAGATAATCCCAAACTCATCTGTTAAATGGCATTATCTTCTCCAAAATGTATAATCTTTTTTTTAATTCTAAATGAATTAAACTCGGTATATGCATAATGAGGATCAATGTCTTACTCATTTCCATTAATAGGCAATAAATTCGCAGTGGAATTTTAATTAATAATTTAAACCGGAATTTGAACTGATAAGATAGTGCATAAAATAAATTTATGCTATTTGATTCTCAATAAATTGATCAATAAAATTTCTATTTTGAATTGAACATTAATAATACTATTACATTTTAATTGTTAAAATTCTATGGAAATTATTCATAAGATTGATAACAGAGCAGAAAATGAGTATTGTTCATATTAACGACTTCATTATACAATTTACAAGTAAAGTAATTAATTATTGATTATATTTTAGAGAAATATTGAATAAAAGTCTTTAAAATAATATTTAAAATGAGAGGAATTGATACATTGATTATTATCTAATTAATTTACATTTATAAAATAATATTTATTAATTACATTGTTAAAAATTTTATTTTAAATTCTATACATCAAAAAATTCAAAAATTCGATTAATTCAAAGTATCTCGAGTTTCCCTTTAAAGAAATTTGTTTATGCAATTCATATGTAAATAAACTTTATATTATATTCGAGAAAAATATGTATAAATGTTTATTTACAATTTTTTTTTCATGTAAATTATTCTATGCAAATTATAAGAGGTTAAAAATCTTATAATTATACATTCATACATTAATTATGTAATAACCTTCAAGCAAAAATTATTATTAAAATTATAAAATACGAACATAAACAGCAATTATTATTCCTCAAAATATTTTAAATGCAATAATTTATTTATTTAAAATTTCTTAAATAAATGCAAATATAAAATTTAGTATTATTTTACAAAAAAAAAATAAATAAAAAATAAAATGAAATAAATAGGATATGCTTCAACTGTTACATTCGAACGATAGTAGAAGAAAATATTACATGTTAGAATATAAATTAGCCCGCATAGAAATATATATATATATATATGTCTGCAATGGTAACAACTATGAATAAAAGAACAAGATCAGATTATTTTTTCGAATGTTGACAAAATGAGATTTTCAAATTACGTAATAATGAAAAGTTTTTTTATGGTTTCGACAATGTTTCTTTAAATCTGTAATTTTTTTCTTTTTCTATCGGCAAGAAGAACGTTTCCGAAATGTTTTGATTCATGTTCCGTTAGAAGAAATTTGATCTTTCAGAAAAATCTCTTTTTTATTCCCGTGTCACTAAGTAAGTTCTAGAAAATACCTTCAAAACTGGTAATTTGATAGCATACAATGATGTTCAGTCTAAAGGAAAAAAAAAACTCAAATGAAATAAATAAAATAATACATTCTTTAAAATCATTTTAAAAAATCCAATTTTGTTTTAGTAAATCTAAAGTTGTCATTAAAAATATCAATAAAATAATATATTTAATTATTATTTCTTTTGTATAAATTTATTTTGACAAAATAACTAAGTAAAAATGTATCATAGGAATGTTTACGAACTTAACATTTTTATAACGTTTGTAATGCCAAAATTGTATTGCAGAAATTCCTTATACCGTTAAGATAGCTGTAAATTTCGATAAAAAGATATAATCGAAATGAAATTTAGATAAGAAAAATCAATATAATCATCATCGAATCTACTAAAATTGTCTAACATTATTTATTTTTTTCCGGTAAAATGAAAAACATACAAAAATAATGACCAGTTGCAATTAAATTTTCGATAATTAAATAAATTAAATTAAAATTTCATATAGATGATGACGAAATTTCGTGTTAGACATGATATTTGTTTATTTATATTGTAAATGTATTTATAATGTAAGCACTTTCCACCTGTCTCGGTTCTTTATCAGGCAAGATGGCGGAATGTTTCAATTATGCAGATTTAATTAGAAAACTAAAACTTAATTAAATTATATAACATTTTGCCGTTATTATTTGATGAGATTTATTAAAGTAAGCTTGCATATGCTGCAAAATTAAGAAATTCTACCTTTATTTATTTAAGTAATGGTATAATTTAAATTGAGGATTGATTAGAGGAAATGTTTTCACAATAATAAAATATAAAAAAGAAAATAGATTTGCAATTCATTTTTCTTTTATTATAGTTTATTTAAATATACAAAAGTCATTTTTAATTATTGATTTATTAATAATGAAATACACGTTATTGAAAATGAAAGAATCTTTATTTAGTTCCATTGCACTCTCTAATGAAGTTTTACTTAACTTTTCAATGGTTAAACACAAGATATTTTAAATTTGAATAAATAATTATATTTTCAACATAAAATTGGATTAATTTTAATTTAATTCCATTTAGCTTAAGAAATTTTGTAATTAAATTAATCAAAATTACAGAAGTAGATATTAAGTGAACTGGAAAGACTTTATGAATTAAAGTTTAAAAAAACAAATTTTTTCACAGAATTTTCTTTTAAAATACATTTTTTAATCACTTATTTTATTAAAATTCTCAATTTTTACGGTTTTTTTTAAAAATCAATTTCTTAAAAAATTAATAATTAATTTAAAAAATGCTTAAGCGTTAGAGAAACATTGAAGAAAATTAAGTATATCTAATTACAAATATAAGCTCGGAAAATAATTTTAAAAATATCTTAGTATATTAATTTTTCATAAAAATGAGATTAAAGTATAAGAATGTTTCACATCTATCAAATTTATTTATAAAATATAGTAAAGATAAATTACAGTTAAATTTGAACTTTATGTAATTCATTTTTTAAGGTTTTAGATACGAATATAACCATAAATATATATCATTTAATTTATCACAAATATCAAAGTAACTGTTTATGCCATTTACAAACTAGTATTCGACTTCTAAAAATAATACTTATTACTGTAATTATTAAAATTTTTCAGTTTAGATTGTTTATAATTTATTTTAATTAATATTTAAAATAGCTTGTATACCTTTAACTAAACAAATTTCATTAAAAAATTCCTTTAAAAAAATACTTATTTCTATGATTATAGGAAGTAAAAAGGAAAAGAAATGTTAGGAACATAAAAGTTCTTATAGAAATTTCTTAATAAAACTCAAAAAATAATTTTAAAAATACCCCTAAAAACCTTTAAATTCACTTAAAGTTTCGGGATCAAAACAAGTTGATTAAATTTTGGAAGAATTGTTGCAAGACTGTAAGAATTACAGATGGAATCTGAACATCGTTTTCTTTTATGGTCTATAATGTTCCTAGAAGAATTCATCTCATGCAAGGAATCTCGTTGCATATTGCAAATAGTTGTCGTCGTTGATTGATTATGGAAATAGGAATGATTGCTTGTTAGTCTATTTACAATTGCCTTTCTTGCATTATATATAGTTTTTATTACGTTGAAAATAATTTAAAAACGTTAAATTTTATTAAATGTTTTAATATCTAAAATATGTGGGATAGTCTCTCCATCAATAAAAACAATTTATTTAATGTTAGATAAAAAATATAGTCACGTTTTTGATTTATTTCGTGACTTACTCTTCTGGGTTATTTATAAACAAAGCTATAAAGAAATATTGAACGGAATTTCAGATACTAAATGCATATTTTCCCATAAAAAATTGGTTACAATCACATAAACAGGAAGCATTTTCAATTAAACGTTTAAAATATTTTAAGCAATTTATTTTTAAAAAGAAAAAAATATATTTTCCAAATCATAAATAATTGCAAATGTTATTTTATTGTAATTTTTTTCACTATTACTAATAGAAAAAAATGAAAAATTTCAAAGAAGCAATTTTAGATAATGATATGTAGAAAATTTGTATGCAAATTAGCTAAATTATAACATTATCCCGAGTATTTTATAGCTCCAAATGTAATAAACCTAACCTATAGATTAATTGAGATGTAAATTGAGTCTAGGAATTTATTATAGGATACAACCCGCGCATCATCCTACGAAAGTGAATTGATTAGGTATGGAAAAACGTTGATGCAATTTCTTTTAATAGTTTCGTTTAGAATATTTAGAGATGATTTTAAAGAGATTTTAAACGCGCAGAGAAGACGAAAATACCAAATTGAATTCTCTTAATCGATTATAACATATTACATAGAGGCATATAAGCTACTTCAGAAGTTTCTGTCGATAAACTGGAAGTCGCTAAAATATATATAATATTGTTAGAAATACCAGAAAATCCACTTTCTTTTAACCAACAACCTTAAAGGTGTGTTTTCTGTTGAGAATTTTACAGAAGTGAAGGCCAAGATCTTCCATTCAATCACTCAGTAATCTTTTCTGAGAAAACAATTTACAGTTAAATTTTACAGGAGCAGAATAAGACTATTTTAAAATATTCTGTGAGTATAAAAACAAAAAAATTAATCGGTCAAAACCCCAAATTTTAATAGAATAGATGTATGATATAATAATTATAGTTTATTAACTTTCAAATTCCTCGGAATAAGTGATAACAAATTAATTACTTTAAGTTTTAAGTGTGGATTTTTAATCATAACAATAAACTACTTGAGTATTATTACAGTATAATAAATTATTACTATTATTATTATTTTTTATTCTATTCATGTATCTATTTGAAAAGTTGAAAAATAATGAATTAATTCAGTCAGATGTAACGAGATAAAAATATAAATTTAAAATAAAATAGCCTTACATGCGTATAACTTCGTGACGTATTAATAACTTTTGTTATGTAAATAAGTAAAACAACTCCTGATATATATTAAGTTAAAATAATTTTTAAAATAATTTAAATTTACAATATAAACTACAGAAATTTAAAAATTAGATTGAAATTCTTTCGCCAGCACGTCTCTATTTTTTTTTTTTTTGTTTTTTAATACAGTATTAAGAGATATTTACAATAAATAATTTATGCGTTAATTTCTTTATAAATTATTTAATTTTTATGTATAAAATTAATTAGATATAATTTAAAAATATGGACGATATCTATAAAACCTAAACTTAAAAATATATACTTTATGCAAATAATATGATTTAAATCCAAAAATTATGTATTAAATATTTTTATTTATGAATAATAAACATAAGTAGACTGATTTGATAACATTCTGACAAAAAGAATGTTTAAATACCCTTGTCATTTTCTAATTCATTAACAATTCTTATTAAAAATAATTTTATTAAGCTCGTTTTATTCAATGAAAAAACTAAACATTAAATTTACTTATTTAAATTGTATGCTATGCGATTATTAAAATATTGTTCTATAAGTTAACAAGTTAACATATACATATAAATTTTAGCAATAAGTCATATAGACTATTATTAATTTATATTTTAAATAGTATTAAAAATAATATTTTAATTGTTATTAAATATCATTGAAACATCTTTTTATGTCTCTCACTATTTATGGTTTATATAAATTAGTTCTTTACTTAGAACATAAACATTACATCAACACCATCTTTATTTGAAATAAAAATTGAAAATTCGACAACAAATCCTTAAGAAAAACTATTTAAAATTCAATTATATTAAAAAATTCTGAATGCTCGGAAGAAATTTTAAAAGCCATAATTTATATTAATAAAATAGGAAAGCATTAATAAAATAAATAAATAAGAAAATGCGAAGAAAGAAATTTTTTTTTTTTTTATTGAAAATTAAAATGGTAAGAGAAAATATTTTATTCTAAGATATATTCTATCATCCTAAAATATTTGAGTGTTTTATCAAATTCTTCGGCAAGTACCAGTAAATACACTCGGGAGTTTTTAAAATTTTTGAGAGTACTTTCTCTCATCTCTTGACGCAATCCATATTGGCTGAATATTATATAACAATCTTGGTTCTGTCATCAAAATTCTGTCCTGTACGTCAGGGATTCCTTTACCAATTCTGTCATAACCAATCACTTATAGTTTTTCAATCATATTTTTATGCAATTTATCGATTTGTTTACACATTATTTTTGAAGGGAATGTATTTTGATCGAATCGTGTGAAGTTTATATTTTTATTTAAACAGTTATTTAAAAAAAAAAGCTAAAATAGATTTAATATATTATATACTGAAAAGTATTACAACAAAATTAAACCTATATAATTATAGTGTTTGTAAAGCCCTATAGTCTAATTAATATTTTTACCTTTCTAATATAATTATTGTAATAATAATGGTTATATAGGAAAGCTTAATGAAATTTATTAATTATATTACATTATATGCAATTATCTTATCTTAAAAGCTTTTATATCTCGTTCCTTAGACATAAACAACATTAATTTTAATTCAGTTTATTATACATTAACATAGTAGCCCATATTATCATCGGACTACTATTAAAGTAATTGTTCGCATTTTGGTTCTATATATAATAAATTTCATGCAAAAGCATTTTAAGAGATTAAGTTAATCTTAATTAATTATTCTCTTTTAAGTTAAATGGATAACAGGTAAATATTTTAATGTAATCTCTTTAATTCTCGATTTTTAGAAAGCCATTAGTAGGTCAATTAACTCTATAATCATATTTTATTTACATTAAAATAAACAGGAGTTTACAAACAGTTCATAGAGCTTTTATATTAAAAAGTTCATTTTGGTAATCTGTATTATCTACTTGAAGTTAATTATTTAATCTCTTAGATAATTTATTCATCGATAATTATGTTAATTTAAAGTTTAGCCTAGAGTGATTTTCATATTAGACGAAAACAATGAAATAACAAATTAGTTTGATTACTAGATTAATAGAATTCATATTAATTTATATATATATATATATATCGAATATTTTATAAAATATAATACGAATAATATGTATTTTAGTCATTTTTTTTTCTGTAGCAAACTTATAACTTAAAGTGTCGCGTATGAGCGTTATATTCCGATTCGATACTTTGCTGAACTAGTGTAATCGCCATTCTGTCTGTTTATTTGATTGAAATAAGATCACTGGGGAAATTCCGTTCAAAATGGTCCACGAATTTTTCGTAAAAAAAAGGATTTTAAATCAAACTGAACTCACTTTTTAACTTTGCAATTTTAAAAACTGTTTCTTCGGTCCATTTTCAACAATAAAATTTGTTCCCCTTTTTCTAATAATAAAAAAGTACATTTCTGAAAATTCTGTGTTTTAAATTAATCATTTAACTTCTTATAAAATTAATTTTATAGTCTTAAAATGTTTTTAAAATTAATTTTAAAAGGAATTACAGCACTTTTTTCTCTTAGAAAAACATCAAAATATGTTTGAATAAAGTTTATATTTGAAATAATTTATTTTAGATAATTTAATGTTTTTACAAAATAAAGTATCAGTTAATTTATTTTAAAAATTTTATTCAAATATTCTTCGATCAGTAGCATTAGATTTGATTGATCATCTCTTACTTGCTTTTATGACAGTTTAGACTTTCCTATCTAAACTATTCGAGAGAGAAATTAAATTTTATATTAGCCAATACACGACTTCATTTAATGGAAATATTTTATAATAACCTTTTCATTATTGTATTAAAATAAAATTTATATTTAATCATACACACAAAAAATAAAAATTTAATTTCTAATTAATATTCATTTTTAAACAAGCGATGGAACAGTTTATACGTGTCAAATAATATTAAAAAATTTCACATTTAAACTGAAATTCCTCTTTCCAACGATCTTTCTGCGTCATTAAAATCTGTTCTTAAGGAATATATTTTTGGATATTATTGATTGAAAATTTATAACCGTGGTGAAATTAATTATTAAAAAATTACCAACAGCTGCGACTATATTTTTCAAATAGAAAAATGCTGCTTATAAGAAAACTTATAAATCAATTTGATTTAAAATTGGTTTCAGATAATTAATGCTTTCGGTTTTCGAATTATATAGGTTTTTAAGATAATGATAAACGGTTTTTTGCTGTAATAATTTCTTTAATTGCTTTTGAAAATATCGTGTAAATATAAATTATCTGTGATCTCGGCTATTCGTAATTTCCGTCGATTTTTTAATCGTAAAATCTTCTATAAGTATATATTAATTTATTATAAACATTTATAAATTAAAGATAGATCAATAATTTAGAAATCAAAACGTTTCAGGTAAGAGAAAAAAACAAAATAAAATTCGATATTGATTTTTCAAAGCAAACAGTAAATTTCGTTCGAATAATATCAATTCAATGGAAGAAATATTATTAAAAAATTTTATCTGAAAATAAAAAAATTTACATTTATAAATTGAAAACCATAAAAATCACTTTTAAACTCACAAAATTCTTGATAATACCTACATTTTTGTTATAATGACCTTGTTCAATGTATCAGGATATTGATTTATGGCACCTAAAATATATAAAATGCCTTTACATTCTTATAAATTTTCTTTATTCTTTTTACATGTCGAATGAATTCAAACTTTCATATAAAATTTTAATGCAATTTTAGCAATATTTTGATCTAAAAAAGAATACTTCAAAGTGAAAAATGATCCTATATTATCAAGGAAACTTGTTACAGCAAAAGAAAAAGATACGAAAACTTTACAATTTTTAATGAAATCTAACAATATCATTTCTAGATACAGAGGAAATTTNTAAAAGCTAAAACACATGAACACGACCTTTTTCAATAACAAAACCTGAAGAAAGGCAAATTTCTGAATGCATTCTCTCGAAACATTATTCGTTTACATAGAGCTTAAGGCATCTTTAAAATAAAAATATGGTTATAGAAACTAAGAGTGCATTAATTTCGTCTATTATCTTATCTTCAATGTATATTTCTATATGGTCTCTTAAATATAAAGCTTGAGAAAACATCATCATTTATCTTGTTAATCCCTCGTGGAATGCATCAATATGATGGAAATATGGTTCCTCTATTTAAGATAATCCCAAACTCATCTGTTAAATGGCATTATCTTCTCCAAAATGTATAATCTTTTTTTTAATTCTAAATGAATTAAACTCGGTATATGCATAATGAGGATCAATGTCTTACTCATTTCCATTAATAGGCAATAAATTCGCAGTGGAATTTTAATTAATAATTTAAACCGGAATTTGAACTGATAAGATAGTGCATAAAATAAATTTATGCTATTTGATTCTCAATAAATTGATCAATAAAATTTCTATTTTGAATTGAACATTAATAATACTATTACATTTTAATTGTTAAAATTCTATGGAAATTATTCATAAGATTGATAACAGAGCAGAAAATGAGTATTGTTCATATTAACGACTTCATTATACAATTTACAAGTAAAGTAATTAATTATTGATTATATTTTAGAGAAATATTGAATAAAAGTCTTTAAAATAATATTTAAAATGAGAGGAATTGATACATTGATTATTATCTAATTAATTTACATTTATAAAATAATATTTATTAATTACATTGTTAAAAATTTTATTTTAAATTCTATACATCAAAAAATTCAAAAATTCGATTAATTCAAAGTATCTCGAGTTTCCCTTTAAAGAAATTTGTTTATGCAATTCATATGTAAATAAACTTTATATTATATTCGAGAAAAATATGTATAAATGTTTATTTACAATTTTTTTTTCATGTAAATTATTCTATGCAAATTATAAGAGGTTAAAAATCTTATAATTATACATTCATACATTAATTATGTAATAACCTTCAAGCAAAAATTATTATTAAAATTATAAAATACGAACATAAACAGCAATTATTATTCCTCAAAATATTTTAAATGCAATAATTTATTTATTTAAAATTTCTTAAATAAATGCAAATATAAAATTTAGTATTATTTTACAAAAAAAAAATAAATAAAAAATAAAATGAAATAAATAGGATATGCTTCAACTGTTACATTCGAACGATAGTAGAAGAAAATATTACATGTTAGAATATAAATTAGCCCGCATAGAAATATATATATATATATGTCTGCAATGGTAACAACTATGAATAAAAGAACAAGATCAGATTATTTTTTCGAATGTTGACAAAATGAGATTTTCAAATTACGTAATAATGAAAAGTTTTTTTATGGTTTCGACAATGTTTCTTTAAATCTGTAATTTTTTTCTTTTTCTATCGGCAAGAAGAACGTTTCCGAAATGTTTTGATTCATGTTCCGTTAGAAGAAATTTGATCTTTCAGAAAAATCTCTTTTTTATTCCCGTGTCACTAAGTAAGTTCTAGAAAATACCTTCAAAACTGGTAATTTGATAGCATACAATGATGTTCAGTCTAAAGGAAAAAAAAAACTCAAATGAAATAAATAAAATAATACATTCTTTAAAATCATTTTAAAAAATCCAATTTTGTTTTAGTAAATCTAAAGTTGTCATTAAAAATATCAATAAAATAATATATTTAATTATTATTTTTTTTGTATAAATTTATTTTGACAAAATAACTAAGTAAAAATGTATCATAGGAATGTTTACGAACTTAACATTTTTATAACGTTTGTAATGCCAAAATTGTATTGCAGAAATTCCTTATACCGTTAAGATAGCTGTAAATTTCGATAAAAAGATATAATCGAAATGAAATTTAGATAAGAAAAATCAATATAATCATCATCGAATCTACTAAAATTGTCTAACATTATTTATTTTTTTCCGGTAAAATGAAAAACATACAAAAATAATGACCAGTTGCAATTAAATTTTCGATAATTAAATAAATTAAATTAAAATTTCATATAGATGATGACGAAATTTCGTGTTAGACATGATATTTGTTTATTTATATTGTAAATGTATTTATAATGTAAGCACTTTCCACCTGTCTCGGTTCTTTATCAGGCAAGATGGCGGAATGTTTCAATTATGCAGATTTAATTAGAAAACTAAAACTTAATTAAATTATATAACATTTTGCCGTTATTATTTGATGAGATTTATTAAAGTAAGCTTGCATATGCTGCAAAATTAAGAAATTCTACCTTTATTTATTTAAGTAATGGTATAATTTAAATTGAGGATTGATTAGAGGAAATGTTTTCACAATAATAAAATATAAAAAAGAAAATAGATTTGCAATTCATTTTTCTTTTATTATAGTTTATTTAAATATACATATATATTATATTTAAAGAAGCTAGAGAATATACTTGTAGTAGTTGAAATTCTAAGATATTTTAAGAAACCGCAAGATACTTAATCATTGATGACAATCCAAGAGAATATTATTACTCTAATCATATCCATTTCACTGTTAAATCTAACATAAATTTTCATTTTAGGTAAAGATTTTGAAATTAAAAATAACATAAATTTATTTATTACTTAAAACAAAATTAAAATAAAATTAATTTATTAATTAATAAACGTCTTTTCTGCCCGGAAGAACAAAAATGTTTATTCAAAATAAAGTACAGTATAATCCAATGAAATTTTTTATAGAAATTCTAAAAGATAAAATTAATAATTTTATAAGATTTTCAATTAAGGTATAAATATTAAAATTAATAAAATTCTTTAATATATTCTATAAACAATAAGCTAACACGTGAAGAAAATTCCACACATTAAAGTAGGGATTAAACCATAAATTTTCTACGTCCTCCCCTCATTAAGACATTGTTTCGCATAACAGTGGTTATACTTGTACTTGTTTATCGAATATTTTATTCGCTTAAACATTTAGATTCTCTTAAAAAATAATTCATAAATATATATAAAGAGTTTAACGCAGACAGACACGAAAAATAGAGTAAAATATGCATTCACGCAATATATAAAAATGCTTTTTGTATATAGAAAATAAATATTTATAAGCTCATCGTTTAGGTTATGTTTGCATACTTAAGCAGAGCCAAGTCATATTTAAACATAATCCATATTAATTTATCTAATACAAAAACAAATACGTTATATGTTATACTCATAGACTGTCTCAATGATCATCCAGGGAATAAAATGATGTTTCTGACTAACTGTAGAAGAGGAGCAAAAAGATAAGATAAAAAATGAAATGTGTACAGGATAACAAAACTAACGATTGCCTAATTAAGAAAAACGACCAACTTCGTCACATGGAAAAATAAAAAATATTTACAGACCTGTATAATTTATCTAATTACGCATTAAATACTAAGATAAATATTATGAAAAGTTAATTACCTCGATTTTATTTTTATATCGACTTCGAAGCTTATTGATAAAGATTATTAAATGAGGAAAATTAATATTAGTTCTAACACTATAAGATACATCAAATTATAAGAATCGGAGGAAAGACAGATTAAATAAGAAATTGAAAGTAAGGATTAAATGCGGAGTTAATAAGAAATGGAAATTCAGTTATTAGAAAAGTGATAACTTGATGTTAAGATGATATATTATATATATATATAAATATAATAAAATGAAATA
>NW_019385149.1:444390-461350 GCF_000671375.1 Centruroides sculpturatus | reverse complement strand
AGAAATTTTTTTTTTTTTATTGAAAATTAAAATGGTAAGAGAAAATATTTTATTCTAAGATATATTCTATCATCCTAAAATATTTGAGTGTTTTATCAAATTCTTCGGCAAGTACCAGTAAATACACTCGGGAGTTTTTAAAATTTTTGAGAGTACTTTCTCTCATCTCTTGACGCAATCCATATTGGCTGAATATTATATAACAATCTTGGTTCTGTCATCAAAATTCTGTCCTGTACGTCAGGGATTCCTTTACCAATTCTGTCATAACCAATCACTTATAGTTTTTCAATCATATTTTTATGCAATTTATCGATTTGTTTACACATTATTTTTGAAGGGAATGTATTTTGATCGAATCGTGTGAAGTTTATATTTTTATTTAAACAGTTATTTAAAAAAAAAAGCTAAAATAGATTTAATATATTATATACTGAAAAGTATTACAACAAAATTAAACCTATATAATTATAGTGTTTGTAAAGCCCTATAGTCTAATTAATATTTTTACCTTTCTAATATAATTATTGTAATAATAATGGTTATATAGGAAAGCTTAATGAAATTTATTAATTATATTACATTATATGCAATTATCTTATCTTAAAAGCTTTTATATCTCGTTCCTTAGACATAAACAACATTAATTTTAATTCAGTTTATTATACATTAACATAGTAGCCCATATTATCATCGGACTACTATTAAAGTAATTGTTCGCATTTTGGTTCTATATATAATAAATTTCATGCAAAAGCATTTTAAGAGATTAAGTTAATCTTAATTAATTATTCTCTTTTAAGTTAAATGGATAACAGGTAAATATTTTAATGTAATCTCTTTAATTCTCGATTTTTAGAAAGCCATTAGTAGGTCAATTAACTCTATAATCATATTTTATTTACATTAAAATAAACAGGAGTTTACAAACAGTTCATAGAGCTTTTATATTAAAAAGTTCATTTTGGTAATCTGTATTATCTACTTGAAGTTAATTATTTAATCTCTTAGATAATTTATTCATCGATAATTATGTTAATTTAAAGTTTAGCCTAGAGTGATTTTCATATTAGACGAAAACAATGAAATAACAAATTAGTTTGATTACTAGATTAATAGAATTCATATTAATTTATATATATATATATATATCGAATATTTTATAAAATATAATACGAATAATATGTATTTTAGTCATTTTTTTTTCTGTAGCAAACTTATAACTTAAAGTGTCGCGTATGAGCGTTATATTCCGATTCGATACTTTGCTGAACTAGTGTAATCGCCATTCTGTCTGTTTATTTGATTGAAATAAGATCACTGGGGAAATTCCGTTCAAAATGGTCCACGAATTTTTCGTAAAAAAAAGGATTTTAAATCAAACTGAACTCACTTTTTAACTTTGCAATTTTAAAAACTGTTTCTTCGGTCCATTTTCAACAATAAAATTTGTTCCCCTTTTTCTAATAATAAAAAAGTACATTTCTGAAAATTCTGTGTTTTAAATTAATCATTTAACTTCTTATAAAATTAATTTTATAGTCTTAAAATGTTTTTAAAATTAATTTTAAAAGGAATTACAGCACTTTTTTCTCTTAGAAAAACATCAAAATATGTTTGAATAAAGTTTATATTTGAAATAATTTATTTTAGATAATTTAATGTTTTTACAAAATAAAGTATCAGTTAATTTATTTTAAAAATTTTATTCAAATATTCTTCGATCAGTAGCATTAGATTTGATTGATCATCTCTTACTTGCTTTTATGACAGTTTAGACTTTCCTATCTAAACTATTCGAGAGAGAAATTAAATTTTATATTAGCCAATACACGACTTCATTTAATGGAAATATTTTATAATAACCTTTTCATTATTGTATTAAAATAAAATTTATATTTAATCATACACACAAAAAATAAAAATTTAATTTCTAATTAATATTCATTTTTAAACAAGCGATGGAACAGTTTATACGTGTCAAATAATATTAAAAAATTTCACATTTAAACTGAAATTCCTCTTTCCAACGATCTTTCTGCGTCATTAAAATCTGTTCTTAAGGAATATATTTTTGGATATTATTGATTGAAAATTTATAACCGTGGTGAAATTAATTATTAAAAAATTACCAACAGCTGCGACTATATTTTTCAAATAGAAAAATGCTGCTTATAAGAAAACTTATAAATCAATTTGATTTAAAATTGGTTTCAGATAATTAATGCTTTCGGTTTTCGAATTATATAGGTTTTTAAGATAATGATAAACGGTTTTTTGCTGTAATAATTTCTTTAATTGCTTTTGAAAATATCGTGTAAATATAAATTATCTGTGATCTCGGCTATTCGTAATTTCCGTCGATTTTTTAATCGTAAAATCTTCTATAAGTATATATTAATTTATTATAAACATTTATAAATTAAAGATAGATCAATAATTTAGAAATCAAAACGTTTCAGGTAAGAGAAAAAAACAAAATAAAATTCGATATTGATTTTTCAAAGCAAACAGTAAATTTCGTTCGAATAATATCAATTCAATGGAAGAAATATTATTAAAAAATTTTATCTGAAAATAAAAAAATTTACATTTATAAATTGAAAACCATAAAAATCACTTTTAAACTCACAAAATTCTTGATAATACCTACATTTTTGTTATAATGACCTTGTTCAATGTATCAGGATATTGATTTATGGCACCTAAAATATATAAAATGCCTTTACATTCTTATAAATTTTCTTTATTCTTTTTACATGTCGAATGAATTCAAACTTTCATATAAAATTTTAATGCAATTTTAGCAATATTTTGATCTAAAAAAGAATACTTCAAAGTGAAAAATGATCCTATATTATCAAGGAAACTTGTTACAGCAAAAGAAAAAGATACGAAAACTTTACAATTTTTAATGAAATCTAACAATATCATTTCTAGATACAGAGGAAATTTAAAATCAGAAAAGTTTTATTTATAATAATAATTTTTATTGATAAATTCTATTTTATTCCATTTCTTTAATTTTTTTTTATTATAATATTGGCTAAGAATATTTACATTTTCTATTATAAATCATTATTCTTAATGGATTAAGTCGTTGATAGTTATTTATTTTTGTATAACAATTATATTTATGGACTCTTTATCAATTCTTGAAATTTTGAAATTATTTTCCTCAAAAATTAATAATAAATTAGAACAGCTAGAAATATACAAAAACATAAAAATTTCCAAAAATTGTAATACTATTAGATGCAATTTTCCATAATAAAAAAATATAAATAATTCTGCATAATATAGTAATTAATTAATTTACTTATTTTTCATCGTCTCCAATTAATTAACTAAATGACAACATCCAGACCATCAAAAAAGTAAGAATAATTTACATTATTTTTGATCCGTATAACAGATAATAACTGAAAGATGGATACATGAAATGGCTTTTTTTCGAAATAAGGTTTTACCTCTTAAAACACTTCGCAACAAATTTACTTAAATAAGATTTATGGTTTGAGGACGACTGCCTCACTCATATAGGGGTTGTTATCCAGTTGCGTGATAACGATCTGTGATTCTGAGAGACAATCAATCAAGCAACGATATGGCTAAATTTTCGTCAACTCTTCATTGAACTGATTAACACGCATAACAATTCGCAAATTGGTTAACTAAATAAAATTTTTCGACGATATTCCTTGTTCAATTTTCACACCTGAGCGTGAATTAATAAGAGTAAAACAAATATATAAAGAAAAAAAATTCAACAACGAGTTGCTTAACTTTCCCGACAACATTTAAAATTGTGTACGGTGCTATCTGTTATGTTATTTTATTTAAAAATTTTTTAAATATTTTTAATTATTATAAAATAGCAAAAAAGCTTAATTTTGAGGGTAGGGATGGTTTTTATTTTTTTAAAAAATTGCGATTTTACTGGTTATTAAGTGAGTAAAATCGTCATCAACTCCGACCTATTCGAGACATGACACACGACCCCCCTGTATTTTCCCCTCGACCTTTAACCACCAAAATTTAATAGCATAAATTTTCCTAATAAACAAACCTCCCTACAAAATTTCAGAAATTTTCTACAAAAAGTACAGAAGTTATTAAGCTTCAAAGAGGATGAACAAAATCGTGTCCCCCCCACACACTAATATTCATACATACAGAAAACACCCGAAATTTTTTAAAATTTCTCGACGTTTGAAGGTCTGAGTCCAAAAATATAAAAATATTGGAGGGTCATTTTTTGACCGATCGCCATACTTTCCCTCTGTTATAGCCTATGTAACAGTGCAGGGAAAGTATAAGTATATTCAAAGAATCAAATGAGTTATAAAACATTATATTCATTATATAATCAATGATTTTAATTGTCTAATTCATAGTTTTATGCATTACAGAAATATTTATGGTAACAGCACAAATAGAATTAACTATATTGATATAAGTAGGAGCGTTAATTAGCTATTTTCATAAATAATGAATTATGCACCTCTATGTTACAATCCATTAAGATTATTTATTCAATGCTTTATTAAATTTATAAAATTAAAGATTAATATCGAATTTCTAGCATAATCATTTATCCAGTCAGTTTACATAATTAAATAATTAGAAAATTGACATTCAACAATATCGAATTAACGTTGACGAGTTTGCGTAAAATTAATTTTCGATTTTTTGGATTTCATAGCCGAAAGTCTATATTTAACAAACTGTTTGTAATCTGTAATTCAATTTGTTTATTTTTGCTAGAATACACTTTATTGTGTCTTGCGAGAAGCTAAGCATGCGTTTAGCTTCTCACAAATGCGCCTTGGAAGCCCTACATCAACACCACGTTCGACATAACTCAATCTTAATTTATATAAAAACAATAAACTATGGCAGCAAATGAAGCAAATACTCCTGAAATATCTTAGTGAAGAGGAAATCCAGCTAAATTAAGCGAAAATTGATAGAAATCCCGTCGCTGACAGAAACAATGAATGTTTGTGACACAATACTGATCTTTCGCACAGATTAGAAGTTCTAATGGTGCTTTTCCGAAGATAAACAACCGATCTTTTACATGATTAAAGGTTTTTATCTTGTTTCCTTTAATCAAATAAAAAAGAACTAAACTTCCTCAGAGTAAATCTTAAATGTTTAATTTTTTTTATTAATTTAATTTTTCACGCTAGTTTTGCTTTGATTTTAAATTTTTATTATAAAAGAAACTACTATCGATTTTAATTCGGCCACTGCATTTTGCTCTGTTGTTTATTTTAAAAACATATAATTAGAAAAAATGTACTTTGCATCGGCACTATACACTACTTTTTACGCAGTCATGAAAATATTCTTCGAATATAATAGGTCTATATAAATAATTTATGTGATTTTTCTTAATGCGTATTTTTTATTCCAATTTCTTTATTTAAAAACTTAATTTAGAAAGTAANTATATATGTCTGCAATGGTAACAACTATGAATAAAAGAACAAGATCAGATTATTTTTTCGAATGTTGACAAAATGAGATTTTCAAATTACGTAATAATGAAAAGTTTTTTTATGGTTTCGACAATGTTTCTTTAAATCTGTAATTTTTTTCTTTTTCTATCGGCAAGAAGAACGTTTCCGAAATGTTTTGATTCATGTTCCGTTAGAAGAAATTTGATCTTTCAGAAAAATCTCTTTTTTATTCCCGTGTCACTAAGTAAGTTCTAGAAAATACCTTCAAAACTGGTAATTTGATAGCATACAATGATGTTCAGTCTAAAGGAAAAAAAAAACTCAAATGAAATAAATAAAATAATACATTCTTTAAAATCATTTTAAAAAATCCAATTTTGTTTTAGTAAATCTAAAGTTGTCATTAAAAATATCAATAAAATAATATATTTAATTATTATTTCTTTTGTATAAATTTATTTTGACAAAATAACTAAGTAAAAATGTATCATAGGAATGTTTACGAACTTAACATTTTTATAACGTTTGTAATGCCAAAATTGTATTGCAGAAATTCCTTATACCGTTAAGATAGCTGTAAATTTCGATAAAAAGATATAATCGAAATGAAATTTAGATAAGAAAAATCAATATAATCATCATCGAATCTACTAAAATTGTCTAACATTATTTATTTTTTTCCGGTAAAATGAAAAACATACAAAAATAATGACCAGTTGCAATTAAATTTTCGATAATTAAATAAATTAAATTAAAATTTCATATAGATGATGACGAAATTTCGTGTTAGACATGATATTTGTTTATTTATATTGTAAATGTATTTATAATGTAAGCACTTTCCACCTGTCTCGGTTCTTTATCAGGCAAGATGGCGGAATGTTTCAATTATGCAGATTTAATTAGAAAACTAAAACTTAATTAAATTATATAACATTTTGCCGTTATTATTTGATGAGATTTATTAAAGTAAGCTTGCATATGCTGCAAAATTAAGAAATTCTACCTTTATTTATTTAAGTAATGGTATAATTTAAATTGAGGATTGATTAGAGGAAATGTTTTCACAATAATAAAATATAAAAAAGAAAATAGATTTGCAATTCATTTTTCTTTTATTATAGTTTATTTAAATATACAAAAGTCATTTTTAATTATTGATTTATTAATAATGAAATACACGTTATTGAAAATGAAAGAATCTTTATTTAGTTCCATTGCACTCTCTAATGAAGTTTTACTTAACTTTTCAATGGTTAAACACAAGATATTTTAAATTTGAATAAATAATTATATTTTCAACATAAAATTGGATTAATTTTAATTTAATTCCATTTAGCTTAAGAAATTTTGTAATTAAATTAATCAAAATTACAGAAGTAGATATTAAGTGAACTGGAAAGACTTTATGAATTAAAGTTTAAAAAAACAAATTTTTTCACAGAATTTTCTTTTAAAATACATTTTTTAATCACTTATTTTATTAAAATTCTCAATTTTTACGGTTTTTTTTAAAAATCAATTTCTTAAAAAATTAATAATTAATTTAAAAAATGCTTAAGCGTTAGAGAAACATTGAAGAAAATTAAGTATATCTAATTACAAATATAAGCTCGGAAAATAATTTTAAAAATATCTTAGTATATTAATTTTTCATAAAAATGAGATTAAAGTATAAGAATGTTTCACATCTATCAAATTTATTTATAAAATATAGTAAAGATAAATTACAGTTAAATTTGAACTTTATGTAATTCATTTTTTAAGGTTTTAGATACGAATATAACCATAAATATATATCATTTAATTTATCACAAATATCAAAGTAACTGTTTATGCCATTTACAAACTAGTATTCGACTTCTAAAAATAATACTTATTACTGTAATTATTAAAATTTTTCAGTTTAGATTGTTTATAATTTATTTTAATTAATATTTAAAATAGCTTGTATACCTTTAACTAAACAAATTTCATTAAAAAATTCCTTTAAAAAAATACTTATTTCTATGATTATAGGAAGTAAAAAGGAAAAGAAATGTTAGGAACATAAAAGTTCTTATAGAAATTTCTTAATAAAACTCAAAAAATAATTTTAAAAATACTCCTAAAAACCTTTAAATTCACTTAAAGTTTCGGGATCAAAACAAGTTGATTAAATTTTGGAAGAATTGTTGCAAGACTGTAAGAATTACAGATGGAATCTGAACATCGTTTTCTTTTATGGTCTATAATGTTCCTAGAAGAATTCATCTCATGCAAGGAATCTCGTTGCATATTGCAAATAGTTGTCGTCGTTGATTGATTATGGAAATAGGAATGATTGCTTGTTAGTCTATTTACAATTGCCTTTCTTGCATTATATATAGTTTTTATTACGTTGAAAATAATTTAAAAACGTTAAATTTTATTAAATGTTTTAATATCTAAAATATGTGGGATAGTCTCTCCATCAATAAAAACAATTTATTTAATGTTAGATAAAAAATATAGTCACGTTTTTGATTTATTTCGTGACTTACTCTTCTGGGTTATTTATAAACAAAGCTATAAAGAAATATTGAACGGAATTTCAGATACTAAATGCATATTTTCCCATAAAAAATTGGTTACAATCACATAAACAGGAAGCATTTTCAATTAAACGTTTAAAATATTTTAAGCAATTTATTTTTAAAAAGAAAAAAATATATTTTCTAAATCATAAATAATTGCAAATGTTATTTTATTGTAATTTTTTTCACTATTACTAATAGAAAAAAATGAAAAATTTCAAAGAAGCAATTTTAGATAATGATATGTAGAAAATTTGTATGCAAATTAGCTAAATTATAACATTATCCCGAGTATTTTATAGCTCCAAATGTAATAAACCTAACCTATAGATTAATTGAGATGTAAATTGAGTCTAGGAATTTATTATAGGATACAACCCGCGCATCATCCTACGAAAGTGAATTGATTAGGTATGGAAAAACGTTGATGCAATTTCTTTTAATAGTTTCGTTTAGAATATTTAGAGATGATTTTAAAGAGATTTTAAACGCGCAGAGAAGACGAAAATACCAAATTGAATTCTCTTAATCGATTATAACATATTACATAGAGGCATATAAGCTACTTCAGAAGTTTCTGTCGATAAACTGGAAGTCGCTAAAATATATATAATATTGTTAGAAATACCAGAAAATCCACTTTCTTTTAACCAACAACCTTAAAGGTGTGTTTTCTGTTGAGAATTTTACAGAAGTGAAGGCCAAGATCTTCCATTCAATCACTCAGTAATCTTTTCTGAGAAAACAATTTACAGTTAAATTTTACAGGAGCAGAATAAGACTATTTTAAAATATTCTGTGAGTATAAAAACAAAAAAATTAATCGGTCAAAACCCCAAATTTTAATAGAATAGATGTATGATATAATAATTATAGTTTATTAACTTTCAAATTCCTCGGAATAAGTGATAACAAATTAATTACTTTAAGTTTTAAGTGTGGATTTTTAATCATAACAATAAACTACTTGAGTATTATTACAGTATAATAAATTATTACTATTATTATTATTTTTTATTCTATTCATGTATCTATTTGAAAAGTTGAAAAATAATGAATTAATTCAGTCAGATGTAACGAGATAAAAATATAAATTTAAAATAAAATAGCCTTACATGCGTATAACTTCGTGACGTATTAATAACTTTTGTTATGTAAATAAGTAAAACAACTCCTGATATATATTAAGTTAAAATAATTTTTAAAATAATTTAAATTTACAATATAAACTACAGAAATTTAAAAATTAGATTGAAATTCTTTCGCCAGCACGTCTCTATTTTTTTTTTTTTTGTTTTTTAATACAGTATTAAGAGATATTTACAATAAATAATTTATGCGTTAATTTCTTTATAAATTATTTAATTTTTATGTATAAAATTAATTAGATATAATTTAAAAATATGGACGATATCTATAAAACCTAAACTTAAAAATATATACTTTATGCAAATAATATGATTTAAATCCAAAAATTATGTATTAAATATTTTTATTTATGAATAATAAACATAAGTAGACTGATTTGATAACATTCTGACAAAAAGAATGTTTAAATACCCTTGTCATTTTCTAATTCATTAACAATTCTTATTAAAAATAATTTTATTAAGCTCGTTTTATTCAATGAAAAAACTAAACATTAAATTTACTTATTTAAATTGTATGCTATGCGATTATTAAAATATTGTTCTATAAGTTAACAAGTTAACATATACATATAAATTTTAGCAATAAGTCATATAGACTATTATTAATTTATATTTTAAATAGTATTAAAAATAATATTTTAATTGTTATTAAATATCATTGAAACATCTTTTTATGTCTCTCACTATTTATGGTTTATATAAATTAGTTCTTTACTTAGAACATAAACATTACATCAACACCATCTTTATTTGAAATAAAAATTGAAAATTCGACAACAAATCCTTAAGAAAAACTATTTAAAATTCAATTATATTAAAAAATTCTGAATGCTCGGAAGAAATTTTAAAAGCCATAATTTATATTAATAAAATAGGAAAGCATTAATAAAATAAATAAATAAGAAAATGCGAAGAAAGAAATTTTTTTTTTTTTATTGAAAATTAAAATGGTAAGAGAAAATATTTTATTCTAAGATATATTCTATCATCCTAAAATATTTGAGTGTTTTATCAAATTCTTCGGCAAGTACCAGTAAATACACTCGGGAGTTTTTAAAATTTTTGAGAGTACTTTCTCTCATCTCTTGACGCAATCCATATTGGCTGAATATTATATAACAATCTTGGTTCTGTCATCAAAATTCTGTCCTGTACGTCAGGGATTCCTTTACCAATTCTGTCATAACCAATCACTTATAGTTTTTCAATCATATTTTTATGCAATTTATCGATTTGTTTACACATTATTTTTGAAGGGAATGTATTTTGATCGAATCGTGTGAAGTTTATATTTTTATTTAAACAGTTATTTAAAAAAAAAAGCTAAAATAGATTTAATATATTATATACTGAAAAGTATTACAACAAAATTAAACCTATATAATTATAGTGTTTGTAAAGCCCTATAGTCTAATTAATATTTTTACCTTTCTAATATAATTATTGTAATAATAATGGTTATATAGGAAAGCTTAATGAAATTTATTAATTATATTACATTATATGCAATTATCTTATCTTAAAAGCTTTTATATCTCGTTCCTTAGACATAAACAACATTAATTTTAATTCAGTTTATTATACATTAACATAGTAGCCCATATTATCATCGGACTACTATTAAAGTAATTGTTCGCATTTTGGTTCTATATATAATAAATTTCATGCAAAAGCATTTTAAGAGATTAAGTTAATCTTAATTAATTATTCTCTTTTAAGTTAAATGGATAACAGGTAAATATTTTAATGTAATCTCTTTAATTCTCGATTTTTAGAAAGCCATTAGTAGGTCAATTAACTCTATAATCATATTTTATTTACATTAAAATAAACAGGAGTTTACAAACAGTTCATAGAGCTTTTATATTAAAAAGTTCATTTTGGTAATCTGTATTATCTACTTGAAGTTAATTATTTAATCTCTTAGATAATTTATTCATCGATAATTATGTTAATTTAAAGTTTAGCCTAGAGTGATTTTCATATTAGACGAAAACAATGAAATAACAAATTAGTTTGATTACTAGATTAATAGAATTCATATTAATTTATATATATATATATATGTATTTTAGTCACTTTTTTAGCAAAACTTATAACTTAAAGTGTCGCGTATGAGCGTTATATTCCGATTCGATACTTTGCTGAACTAGTGTAATCGCCATTCTGTCTGTTTATTTGATTGAAATAAGATCACTGGGGAAATTCCGTTCAAAATGGTCCACGAATTTTTCGTAAAAAAAAGGATTTTAAATCAAACTGAACTCACTTTTTAACTTTGCAATTTTAAAAACTGTTTCATTCGGTCCATTTTCAACAATAAAATTTGTTCCCCTTTTTCTAATAATAAAAAAGTACATTTCTGAAAATTCTGTGTTTTAAATTAATCATTTAACTTCTTATAAAATTAATTTTATAGTCTTAAAATGTTTTTAAAATTAATTTTAAAAGGAATTACAGCACTTTTTTCTCTTAGAAAAACATCAAAATATGTTTGAATAAAGTTTATATTTGAAATAATTTATTTTAGATAATTTAATGTTTTTACAAAATAAAGTATCAGTTAATTTATTTTAAAAATTTTATTCAAATATTCTTCGATCAGTAGCATTAGATTTGATTGATCATCTCTTACTTGCTTTTATGACAGTTTAGACTTTCCTATCTAAACTATTCGAGAGAGAAATTAAATTTTATATTAGCCAATACACGACTTCATTTAATGGAAATATTTTATAATAACCTTTTCATTATTGTATTAAAATAAAATTTATATTTAATCATACACACAAAAAATAAAAATTTAATTTCTAATTAATATTCATTTTTAAACAAGCGATGGAACAGTTTATACGTGTCAAATAATATTAAAAAATTTCACATTTAAACTGAAATTCCTCTTTCCAACGATCTTTCTGCGTCATTAAAATCTGTTCTTAAGGAATATATTTTTGGATATTATTGATTGAAAATTTATAACCGTGGTGAAATTAATTATTAAAAAATTACCAACAGCTGCGACTATATTTTTCAAATAGAAAAATGCTGCTTATAAGAAAACTTATAAATCAATTTGATTTAAAATTGGTTTCAGATAATTAATGCTTTCGGTTTTCGAATTATATAGGTTTTTAAGATAATGATAAACGGTTTTTTGCTGTAATAATTTCTTTAATTGCTTTTGAAAATATCGTGTAAATATAAATTATCTGTGATCTCGGCTATTCGTAATTTCCGTCGATTTTTTAATCGTAAAATCTTCTATAAGTATATATTAATTTATTATAAACATTTATAAATTAAAGATAGATCAATAATTTAGAAATCAAAACGTTTCAGGTAAGAGAAAAAAACAAAATAAAATTCGATATTGATTTTTCAAAGCAAACAGTAAATTTCGTTCGAATAATATCAATTCAATGGAAGAAATATTATTAAAAAATTTTATCTGAAAATAAAAAAATTTACATTTATAAATTGAAAACCATAAAAATCACTTTTAAACTCACAAAATTCTTGATAATACCTACATTTTTGTTATAATGACCTTGTTCAATGTATCAGGATATTGATTTATGGCACCTAAAATATATAAAATGCCTTTACATTCTTATAAATTTTCTTTATTCTTTTTACATGTCGAATGAATTCAAACTTTCATATAAAATTTTAATGCAATTTTAGCAATATTTTGATCTAAAAAAGAATACTTCAAAGTGAAAAATGATCCTATATTATCAAGGAAACTTGTTACAGCAAAAGAAAAAGATACGAAAACTTTACAATTTTTAATGAAATCTAACAATATCATTTCTAGATACAGAGGAAATTTAAAATCAGAAAAGTTTTATTTATAATAATAATTTTTATTGATAAATTCTATTTTATTCCATTTCTTTAATTTTTTTTTATTATAATATTGGCTAAGAATATTTACATTTTCTATTATAAATCATTATTCTTAATGGATTAAGTCGTTGATAGTTATTTATTTTTGTATAACAATTATATTTATGGACTCTTTATCAATTCTTGAAATTTTGAAATTATTTTCCTCAAAAATTAATAATAAATTAGAACAGCTAGAAATATACAAAAACATAAAAATTTCCAAAAATTGTAATACTATTAGATGCAATTTTCCATAATAAAAAAATATAAATAATTCTGCATAATATAGTAATTAATTAATTTACTTATTTTTCATCGTCTCCAATTAATTAACTAAATGACAACATCCAGACCATCAAAAAAGTAAGAATAATTTACATTATTTTTGATCCGTATAACAGATAATAACTGAAAGATGGATACATGAAATGGCTTTTTTTCGAAATAAGGTTTTACCTCTTAAAACACTTCGCAACAAATTTACTTACTGCAATAAATAAGATTTATGGTTTGAGGACGACTGCCTCACTCATATAGGGGTTGTTATCCAGTTGCGTGATAACGATCTGTGATTCTGAGAGACAATCAATCAAGCAACGATATGGCTAAATTTTCGTCAACTCTTCATTGAACTGATTAACACGCATAACAATTCGCAAATTGGTTAACTAAATAAAATTTTTCGACGATATTCCTTGTTCAATTTTCACACCTGAGCGTGAATTAATAAGAGTAAAACAAATATATAAAGAAAAAAAATTCAACAACGAGTTGCTTAACTTTCCCGACAACATTTAAAATTGTGTACGGTGCTATCTGTTATGTTATTTTATTTAAAAATTTTTTAAATATTTTTAATTATTATAAAATAGCAAAAAAGCTTAATTTTGAGGGTAGGGATGGTTTTTATTTTTTTAAAAAATTGCGATTTTACTGGTTATTAAGTGAGTAAAATCGTCATCAACTCCGACCTATTCGAGACATGACACACGACCCCCCTGTATTTTCCCCTCGACCTTTAACCACCAAAATTTAATAGCATAAATTTTCCTAATAAACAAACCTCCCTACAAAATTTCAGAAATTTTCTACAAAAAGTACAGAAGTTATTAAGCTTCAAAGAGGATGAACAAAATCGTGTCCCCCCCACACACTAATATTCATACATACAGAAAACACCCGAAATTTTTTAAAATTTCTCGACGTTTGAAGGTCTGAGTCCAAAAATATAAAAATATTGGAGGGTCATTTTTTGACCGATCGCCATACTTTCCCTCTGTTATAGCCTATGTAACAGTGCAGGGAAAGTATAAGTATATTCAAAGAATCAAATGAGTTATAAAACATTATATTCATTATATAATCAATGATTTTAATTGTCTAATTCATAGTTTTATGCATTACAGAAATATTTATGGTAACAGCACAAATAGAATTAACTATATTGATATAAGTAGGAGCGTTAATTAGCTATTTTCATAAATAATGAATTATGCACCTCTATGTTACAATCCATTAAGATTATTTATTCAATGCTTTATTAAATTTATAAAATTAAAGATTAATATCGAATTTCTAGCATAATCATTTATCCAGTCAGTTTACATAATTAAATAATTAGAAAATTGACATTCAACAATATCGAATTAACGTTGACGAGTTTGCGTAAAATTAATTTTCGATTTTTTGGATTTCATAGCCGAAAGTCTATATTTAACAAACTGTTTGTAATCTGTAATTCAATTTGTTTATTTTTGCTAGAATACACTTTATTGTGTCTTGCGAGAAGCTAAGCATGCGTTTAGCTTCTCACAAATGCGCCTTGGAAGCCCTACATCAACACCACGTTCGACATAACTCAATCTTAATTTATATAAAAACAATAAACTATGGCAGCAAATGAAGCAAATACTCCTGAAATATCTTAGTGAAGAGGAAATCCAGCTAAATTAAGCGAAAATTGATAGAAATCCCGTCGCTGACAGAAACAATGAATGTTTGTGACACAATACTGATCTTTCGCACAGATTAGAAGTTCTAATGGTGCTTTTCCGAAGATAAACAACCGATCTTTTACATGATTAAAGGTTTTTATCTTGTTTCCTTTAATCAAATAAAAAAGAACTAAACTTCCTCAGAGTAAATCTTAAATGTTTAATTTTTTTTATTAATTTAATTTTTCACGCTAGTTTTGCTTTGATTTTAAATTTTTATTATAAAAGAAACTACTATCGATTTTAATTCGGCCACTGCATTTTGCTCTGTTGTTTATTTTAAAAACATATAATTAGAAAAAATGTACTTTGCATCGGCACTATACACTACTTTTTACGCAGTCATGAAAATATTCTTCGAATATAATAGGTCTATATAAATAATTTATGTGATTTTTCTTAATGCGTATTTTTTATTCCAATTTCTTTATTTAAAAACTTAATTTAGAAAGTAAAAATAATGTAATTATTCCTTACGATTCTTCAATTTAAATTGGTTGAATATAAAAATGAAGTTAAGTCAACACCTTGATCTAATTTCTTAAATAATATTTTTATATCCCTCCGAATTAATTCTTCTTCGTCACAGAATTTAAATATACATATATATTATATTTAAAGAAGCTAGAGAATATACTTGTAGTAGTTGAAATTCTAAGATATTTTAAGAAACCGCAAGATACTTAATCATTGATGACAATCCAAGAGAATATTATTACTCTAATCATATCCATTTCACTGTTAAATCTAACATAAATTTTCATTTTAGGTAAAGATTTTGAAATTAAAAATAACATAAATTTATTTATTACTTAAAACAAAATTAAAATAAAATTAATTTATTAATTAATAAACGTCTTTTCTGCCCGGAAGAACAAAAATGTTTATTCAAAATAAAGTACAGTATAATCCAATGAAATTTTTTATAGAAATTCTAAAAGATAAAATTAATAATTTTATAAGATTTTCAATTAAGGTATAAATATTAAAATTAATAAAATTCTTTAATATATTCTATAAACAATAAGCTAACACGTGAAGAAAATTCCACACATTAAAGTAGGGATTAAACCATAAATTTTCTACGTCCTCCCCTCATTAAGACATTGTTTCGCATAACAGTGGTTATACTTGTACTTGTTTATCGAATATTTTATTCGCTTAAACATTTAGATTCTCTTAAAAAATAATTCATAAATATATATAAAGAGTTTAACGCAGACAGACACGAAAAATAGAGTAAAATATGCATTCACGCAATATATAAAAATGCTTTTTGTATATAGAAAATAAATATTTATAAGCTCATCGTTTAGGTTATGTTTGCATACTTAAGCAGAGCCAAGTCATATTTAAACATAATCCATATTAATTTATCTAATACAAAAACAAATACGTTATATGTTATACTCATAGACTGTCTCAATGATCATCCAGGGAATAAAATGATGTTTCTGACTAACTGTAGAAGAGGAGCAAAAAGATAAGATAAAAAATGAAATGTGTACAGGATAACAAAACTAACGATTGCCTAATTAAGAAAAACGACCAACTTCGTCACATGGAAAAATAAAAAATATTTACAGACCTGTATAATTTATCTAATTACGCATTAAATACTAAGATAAATATTATGAAAAGTTAATTACCTCGATTTTATTTTTATATCGACTTCGAAGCTTATTGATAAAGATTATTAAATGAGGAAAATTAATATTAGTTCTAACACTATAAGATACATCAAATTATAAGAATCGGAGGAAAGACAGATTAAATAAGAAATTGAAAGTAAGGATTAAATGCGGAGTTAATAAGAAATGGAAATTCAGTTATTAGAAAAGTGATAACTTGATGTTAAGATGATATATTATATATATATATAAATATAATAAAATGAAATA
>NW_019385149.1:439361-442598 GCF_000671375.1 Centruroides sculpturatus | reverse complement strand
TATTTATATATATTTTTTATTTATAACTCTTTCTGCCTCGTGGGCTTGGTACTAAGATGACTTTTTTTCATATTCATAATTGGTTCGGCCAACCCTACAAAAAGGTCCTGGTGGTAAGGAACGGGGCTCGATAAATAAGAAAAAAACCGTCCATAAAAACTACTATGTTGTTTGCCCAATAGGATTCGAACCCGGATCCCCCAGAGCAGTGGGTTGACGTCTTAATGGCTGCAGTAATATGGCTATCTATATTATATATTAAATAAATTATAAATTTTGTAAAAATAATATTTATATCTAATAAATATATCTATAAATTTATAAAAATTTCAAAATGTAATTCATTTTTACTTTGAACATAATTAAGTTAACTACGTTCAATAATTCTTTCTTAAATTTATATCGCATTTATAAATGAATTTTATTCAAAAAATTAAGCAAAGAAGCAAAATTCATATGAAAAATAGAAATGTCTCTGTCCATAACTAAATGAGAAATTTGTTTAATTTTATGCATATATTTTTTTATTTAATTGCTATCACACGAACACTAATATACTACAGTTTCTAATTTCCTTTAAGTGCAATGACACGAAAGTGGCTAAGATAATATAAAATTTTGAAAATATATAAAAAATTTAAATGTTTCTTATTACTGTTATATAGGTATCGTCGATATTACATTACATCACCGATCAAAAATACTTAAATTATTAAAATCATACGAGACAATGCTTCGAAAATCAGAAACAAATATCATCACTATCGTATTCGTTTCTCCGAATAAATAAAATTTTTTCGGAGATTAATTTAACTAAATGTTTTGAAAAATTACAATGCAAAGTAAAATTTAAAATAGTAATATTAAATTTCATATCAAATATTTTGGTAAATTGTTAACAAAAAAATCAAATCTAAGATTACGAAAGCAAGTAAAAAGCAAGAATGCAATTCACTCGAATCCATAATCTTATCTAAATGCACGGAAAAAAAGAGCGAAATTTTTAAAATTTCTGTACTTCTTTTAATACTGTAAAAAAATATTTTATTTTCACTTTTTCCACGCATTATATTTCTATAATCTATATTTATATATCTACGTGAATTCACTATTAGGCTATATCGTGGATGTAGTCTGAAGTGTGTTTGTAAAATGAAACATAATATATATTGTACGTAATAATGAGCTTTTAAATAGAATTTTTTAGTAAAAATAATTTTCTACATTCGGCGTCTAATTACATATTACACGTCTGTTGTTTTCGTACAATACATTTTTGTGTTGTTATTCAATTCTCTTTCCTTATTTTATGGTGACAATAAGCCTTTTCTTTGCAATTTTATTTTCATCTCAAATAATTAAAAATTAAATTATGAATTAATTATAATCCGCTTTCGAGTAAATCGACGATCGCGCGACAATGGATTCTCTATCCAAGTAAGAAATGAATAGTAGCTTCGTTTTCCGTTTATATTAGTGGGTCCTATCGAGAACCAAGCCAGTCCATAATGAATAAAACTAAACATGTGGTTGATGGAACAAAATCTACTCATTGGAGCTTTCAAATCGATTGTTTTTAAGCAATAACATACGTTATAATATGAATCTCATAAGAACTTGAAAGCTTGAATGCTCAATAACGCTTTTGATGCTCAATAAATCTCGCATAACGCTTTTCTATTTCTCATTATTTCGAATTGCGATTAATAAATATTAAAACCTTTCTCATAAAACTATTTTTAATTGAAAGTTTCATCTAGTTACATTGGAAAGAATTATGAAATGTTACTCTTATAAAATGTTTATTCAAATATATGGTAATATATATATAACTAAGTTATTTTGTCGGTTATTTTTGAGGAGGATTTTTCGGGGTCAAGAGATGATTTAATATTCCTTACTACAAAAAATTCATGTAAATTTAAAAAGAAATAATCTCATAATTTTGAAACGTCTCGAAAAAATAAAAAAATAAAATTACACTTATTGATTTTTTTAAACTGTTAAAATACATTACACTAAAAAGGGGAAAATTGCAAACTGCCGATGGAAATTAATATTCGAATAAAAATGAAAATATTAGTTAAAGACGAAGCTTAAATTTGATTACGTATAAATGGAATGAAAATACACAAAAGAATGTCTAAATTCTGACCCGAAACATTTAGTTTGTAAGTTCATCACAGTTGGTGGTGTGATTTTTTGATGGCATTCATCCCACGTAAAATGCGATGCCATCTGTTTTCGAAGCAAGATCAATGTTACTTTTACTTAAAATAGTTCCTATATCTAAATATCCCATTTCGAATGGAAGAGCACGAATTGACAACATATTCGTTACCGTACTTCAAAAATTATAGAATTTTTTTTATGGGAAATTATACACTGCACTAAAATTTGGATTAAACCATAAATTTTCTACGTCCTCCCCTCATTAAGACATTGTTTCGCATAACAGTGGTTATACTTGTACTTGTTTATCGAATATTTTATTCGCTTAAACATTTAGATTCTCTTAAAAAATAATTCATAAATATATATAAAGAGTTTAACGCAGACAGACACGAAAAATAGAGTAAAATATGCATTCACGCAATATATAAAAATGCTTTTTGTATATAGAAAATAAATATTTATAAGCTCATCGTTTAGGTTATGTTTGCATACTTAAGCAGAGCCAAGTCATATTTAAACATAATCCATATTAATTTATCTAATACAAAAACAAATACGTTATATGTTATACTCATAGACTGTCTCAATGATCATCCAGGGAATAAAATGATGTTTCTGACTAACTGTAGAAGAGGAGCAAAAAGATAAGATAAAAAATGAAATGTGTACAGGATAACAAAACTAACGATTGCCTAATTAAGAAAAACGACCAACTTCGTCACATGGAAAAATAAAAAATATTTACAGACCTGTATAATTTATCTAATTACGCATTAAATACTAAGATAAATATTATGAAAAGTTAATTACCTCGATTTTATTTTTATATCGACTTCGAAGCTTATTGATAAAGATTATTAAATGAGGAAAATTAATATTAGTTCTAACACTATAAGATACATCAAATTATAAGAATCGGAGGAAAGACAGATTAAATAAGAAATTGAAAGTAAGGATTAAATGCGGAGTTAATAAGAAATGGAAATTCAGTTATTAGAAAAGTGATAACTTGATGTTAAGATGATATATTATATATATATATAAATATAATAAAATGAAATA
>NW_019385149.1:374010-438952 GCF_000671375.1 Centruroides sculpturatus | reverse complement strand
AATAAAATATTTATTTATATATATTTTTTATTTATAACTCTTTCTGCCTCGTGGGCTTGGTACTAAGATGACTTTTTTTCATATTCATAATTGGTTCGGCCAACCCTACAAAAAGGTCCTGGTGGTAAGGAACGGGGCTCGATAAATAAGAAAAAAACCGTCCATAAAAACTACTATGTTGTTTGCCCAATAGGATTCGAACCCGGATCCCCCAGAGCAGTGGGTTGACGTCTTAATGGCTGCAGTAATATGGCTATCTATATTATATATTAAATAAATTATAAATTTTGTAAAAATAATATTTATATCTAATAAATATATCTATAAATTTATAAAAATTTCAAAATGTAATTCATTTTTACTTTGAACATAATTAAGTTAACTACGTTCAATAATTCTTTCTTAAATTTATATCGCATTTATAAATGAATTTTATTCAAAAAATTAAGCAAAGAAGCAAAATTCATATGAAAAATAGAAATGTCTCTGTCCATAACTAAATGAGAAATTTGTTTAATTTTATGCATATATTTTTTTATTTAATTGCTATCACACGAACACTAATATACTACAGTTTCTAATTTCCTTTAAGTGCAATGACACGAAAGTGTCTAAGATAATATAAAACTTTGAAAATATATAAAAAATTTAAATGTTTCTTATTACTGTTACATAAGTATCGTCGATATTACATTACATCACCGATCAAAAATACTTAAATTATTAAAATCATACGAGACAATGCTTCGAAAATCAGAAACAAATATCATCACTATCGTATTCGTTTCTCCGAATAAATAAAATTTTTTCGGAGATTAATTTAACTAAATGTTTTGAAAAATTACAATGCAAAGTAAAATTTAAAATAGTAATATTAAATTTCATATCAAATATTTTGGTAAATTGTTAACAAAAAAATCAAATCTAAGATTACGAAAGCAAGTAAAAAGCAAGAATGCAATTCACTCGAATCCATAATCTTATCTAAATGCACGGAAAAAAAGAGCGAAATTTTTAAAATTTCTGTACTTCTTTTAATACTGTAAAAAAATATTTTATTTTCACTTTTTCCACGCATTATATTTCTATAATCTATATTTATATATCTACGTGAATTCACTATTAGGCTATATCGTGGATGTAGTCTGAAGTGTGTTTGTAAAATGAAACATAATATATATTGTACGTAATAATGAGCTTTTAAATAGAATTTTTTAGTAAAAATAATTTTCTACATTCGGCGTCTAATTACATATTACACGTCTGTTGTTTTCGTACAATACATTTTTGTGTTGTTATTCAATTCTCTTTCCTTATTTTATGGTGACAATAAGCCTTTTCTTTGCAATTTTATTTTCATCTCAAATAATTAAAAATTAAATTATGAATTAATTATAATCCGCTTTCGAGTAAATCGACGATCGCGCGACAATGGATTCTCTATCCAAGTAAGAAATGAATAGTAGCTTCGTTTTCCGTTTATATTAGTGGGTCCTATCGAGAACCAAGCCAGTCCATAATGAATAAAACTAAACATGTGGTTGATGGAACAAAATCTACTCATTGGAGCTTTCAAATCGATTGTTTTTAAGCAATAACATACGTTATAATATGAATCTCATAAGAACTTGAAAGCTTGAATGCTCAATAACGCTTTTGATGCTCAATAAATCTCGCATAACGCTTTTCTATTTCTCATTATTTCGAATTGCGATTAATAAATATTAAAACCTTTCTCATAAAACTATTTTTAATTGAAAGTTTCATCTAGTTACATTGGAAAGAATTATGAAATGTTACTCTTATAAAATGTTTATTCAAATATATGGTAATATATATATAACTAAGTTATTTTGTCGGTTATTTTTGAGGAGGATTTTTCGGGGTCAAGAGATGATTTAATATTCCTTACTACAAAAAATTCATGTAAATTTAAAAAGAAATAATCTCATAATTTTGAAACGTCTCGAAAAAATAAAAAAATAAAATTACACTTATTGATTTTTTTAAACTGTTAAAATACATTACACTAAAAAGGGGAAAATTGCAAACTGCCGATGGAAATTAATATTCGAATAAAAATGAAAATATTAGTTAAAGACGAAGCTTAAATTTGATTACGTATAAATGGAATGAAAATACACAAAAGAATGTCTAAATTCTGACCCGAAACATTTAGTTTGTAAGTTCATCACAGTTGGTGGTGTGATTTTTTGATGGCATTCATCCCACGTAAAATGCGATGCCATCTGTTTTCGAAGCAAGATCAATGTTACTTTTACTTAAAATAGTTCCTATATCTAAATATCCCATTTCGAATGGAAGAGCACGAATTGACAACATATTCGTTACCGTACTTCAAAAATTATAGAATTTTTTTTATGGGAAATTATACACTGCACTAAAATTTTGAAATTAATAAAAAGACGAGTTAAAAATGCAATTTTATTTTAAAAATAAATTAAAATACAAAATATAATAGAATAATTTAAAGAAATTCATTAATTTATTTTTATTAAGTTTGATTAAATATAAACTAAACAAAAACTGCAGAAAGGTCACTAATTTAACAAAATATATAGCCTATATATGTTTAGTTATAACAAATTTTTAAATTATTTTTGATTCTAAACTAAATAAAAAAAAAGTAAAATTATGTTTAGAAAGATTGTTAATCGTTTTTAAATTTATAATTTCTTCTATTTTTTAAAATAATATAAAGCATTTTTATCATATAATCGATACTTATAAATTAATAATAATTTCTCATAAAGATAATTTGTAACGCAGTGTAAGATGCGATAGTAAAAACAAACCTGCACATAAATCATTATCGACGCATTCAGTTCTTTAAATTGCATATACGGAAGCTCACCTACATTTATTTTAATATTTGTTGAGTTTAACTAAGTGAGATATTTAAACAATTCTCTAAATAGTTGAGATTAATCTTATTCGCATGCATCATTTCGTGCATACTTAAGAACGTTACGATAAAGAGTAAATTTTTACACGTTAACGTTTATATAAAATTCAATTAAATGCGGCAAAATACATTCGAAAAAAAAAACGTTATTAAGAGTATTATTTTAAATCGTTAAAATTTATAAAATGGCATTTCTGTAAAATATTAAATGCATCTTCGCTACAAAATCAATCGCGACAAATTAAGTGTGTTTCCAAAACGTAAACTGTAATATGGCATAGAGAAGGGTCTAGTTAAAAACTTAACGTTGATTAAAGTGAATTTACATCATACCTGTTCGCTTTGCAAGCCTTTGATAGAAGTGCTCTGCAGGATGGAAGAAAATTACTGTGGACGTCACAATCGGTTACATGGAAGCAAACTGGAGAAGCCCGGAATGGAGACTGGAACGGTATGGGAAAAGCCATGTTCGATCCAAGGGGTGGCCGCTCTCTTCACGCGAGTTTACCATTCTTCGCACAATTCCTTATTTATAATGTTTATATTTATACAACACACGGGACCTTTAATAAAATGTGTAATCCTACGACGGCATCTCCACGCGCTTATCAATATATACATAAACCTATTGATTAAAGCAACTTAACTTAATAAACTTATCGTTAATTACAATTATCTCGATTAGTTTTATGATGGAAGCGAATTTTGATACGTAGTAAAAAGTAAAATTTAATAATAATAAGAAAAAAAATTATATATAATTAATTCTCTACCTGCGAGATTATTGTATCGAAAAAGTATTAAGCAACGGTTTTTATTCTTTGCCGGATAAAGTCCTGATGATCATTTATTTTCTAGAATGTATCTAGGATTATATTGAAAATGTTCAAGACATAAAACCTATCCTATAGATGAATGTATCCGTATTGATTGATTGCACTTTCACGTTCTTTGCACTATTTTAAAGTGTGGAGAAAAATGTATTCATTTTTTAGGATTATAACTACACAATTTTTCAGTTACGGTATAAAAAAACATAAAAATAAAATTATAAAAAACGGTATGAATTTTCATAATTCATAATTCTTGATGATTTAAACATATAATTTTTCTACGGAATCCACACGAGTCATTCACTGATGATACTTTTTGTTTCATATTTTTTCAAATTACTTGGAGTTAAGTATTTTTTTAAAAATTAAATAAATTATACACAAAAATTGAGCTAATTTTTATGTACTTTATTAGTTTTTTTTTTCTAAACAAGCCGCAATTAAGCATTTTATAAATTTAATTACTTGATTAAAAAGTTTTGTTGTAACTTTTTTCTTGGTTTATTTTATCGATTTTTATATTTATTATAGTTTTAAAAGAGCTTTCGGTTAATATTCTCATCAAAATTGCTGAACATACGTTTCGTCTGGTTTGTGCAAGCGTAAACCATCACGAAAGTAAAAAATTCATTTCCTGTCTTCCACTTCTTAAATATTAAAAATAAAAATAAAAAAGGATTTGTATTGAATATTTGAAGATATATTTGATAAAAATTAATTTTTTAAAAATATTTATGAAACTTGTATATTAAATTTTTTGTATATGCTTATATTTATTTAAATAAATCTGTGTATACACATAAGTTAAAAGTCAATATTTTTATAGAAAAATTAATTTTTTTTNTATAACTGATTTTTAAACTTGAATTGCTATAAATAACTATAAATAATACAATTGAGAAATGTATAACGTGCATTTTATTCACATATTGAGTCTTATTGTCAAATATGCTTACACTATTCTTATACCACAAGTTTCAAAAGTTTCTTTCTTTTATATATTTTTGCTGAGATCCACTTTTTACGACCTGGTTTCACCAGTCTTTTAAAGTAGATTTCAAGTATTTTTCAATCATCAGTAACATTATAAGAGAATAGTTTATATGATAACTCTATATTCATCTAAAAGTCAAGTGATAGCCTGCAGATTTTTCTGTCCCAAAAAAATATGAAAAATCTGCTTCAGATCGGATAAAGAATTTAGAAGTTAAAAAGGGGGTGAAATCGCGATGAAAATGTTAATTATAGATTAAATGTAATCGCAAAACGTCATGTTACGTGATATGAAATCGACCATCCAATAAAATATTAATATTTAATAATATTAATCACAATAATAAATTATTATCCGCATCTCATTAAACTTAAAGTACTTTTATTTATAAATACTTCACTCATTAAGTACAAAACAAAAATTAGAACCAACGTTCTAAGAATAATAAATTTAGTTCGACTCATTAATTTCTAACTTCTTTTTGCTAACTTAAAAAAAACTCATGGCGGATACACGATATGGTTATAAATTATAATTTTATAACTTATTATCGCTAATTAATAATCAAATAAATTATTTTCCTATTACTTTAGTGATATTAAAGTTAATTTGGATGACCAGTACGTCGTTTAAATACATTATACACAACTACATGCTATTTAACATAATTAGTATATTATTATGACATCCACTCACACGAATCATAACCCATAATGTTTACATTTTCAGCATGGCGTATACAATTTGCATGTTAAAAATATGTTAATGCAATTTATTAATCTTATCGCTTTCATCTGGAAACGGTAATTGACTCAATTAGAAAATCTATCGCATGCAATGGTTGCATGAAACCATCGTTAAGCCATAGCGTGGCTTAACGATCCACTAATCCAACGTACTGATAACCAATATACTAATCCAATTTTTAAACTCGATCAAATATCACTAGAGGCGTTCTTCTTTTCATCAAAAGTGGAAAAAGTTCCACCAATAATTTTGAAGATACAAATATTTTTGTTTGAGTTTTAAACTACAAATTTCTTCTGAGACTAAATGTAGCTTGGGGCAAAATTCGATGCGATATATTTACATTACTGCAACTTTTTAAATATTTAAAAACATGCTTTCAACTATCGATAATCGGTATTTTATAATCTCACTATAAAAAAATACATATCATATGTATTCTAGCTACTTCAGAGGTTATCGCTCTGCATACAAGAATAAAGAGAGGAAAAGATTCTGTAGGCTTATATTTAATTTATTTATTTATTAATTTCGATTCATCGTTTTGTGACGTCAATTTTTTTTTTACCTTTCAATTTTATTTCCCTATTTGCAATAATTATTCTACTGGTTTGATTAATAATGAAGATCGTTTAAATTTTTGTGTAGATCTTTAGTTTGACCCATTTCGTTTGACGTCATAACAGTTGCTATGGTGACAAGAATTGAATACATTCGTTTTCTTCCGTAGTCCTATATCAGTTCGCAGAAACTTTTATTTTTTGACGTTGTATATATTATGCACTCCATTAAGGATTTAATTTTAAAAATATCTTAATTTAATTAAGATGGTAATTTGCATTTTAGTCTTTATGCGATTAACTAAACGAATATATATATATTTTACGTTCATTTAGTGGTAAATGGTAATTTATGCAGCTTTTCTAGGTATATTTTCTCCTATTGTCTGAATTTTAAAATTCTGAAACGTCTAGAATCAACAGTTACGAAATCATTGTTGATTCTGTATGGATTGTATCGAGAAATTTATGATCTTTCTTCACGTTGAATTTTAGCTATTTAAGTTCGAGAAGTATGTCAAAATAAAAATGTTTTGGACTTTGTGTCTAACTTTCAGAAAGCAATTTCACACTCTCGTAGATCTAAAATCAGTATTCTTGAAGGGAAACTAGTGTTTTGCTCGAAAAATTTCTAGGTCGGAATTCTAGTATCTTAGACGTGGAAAGAATGAAAATTCCCATTCAGAATGTTTTTATTCGAGAATTTTCATCTTCATGGTTAAAGGTTTCATTCATTTCATATTAAAGAAACTCTTAGATTATCATTATTTTTTTCACGGTTAAAAATGTCAAACATAAAAAAAATACTATAAATTAGATAATGTTTATACATATGAACTTTATTCTATTCNACAATAATAATATTATTATTATTATACAAAATCAAAATAATTCATCTCTAGTTTTACATTAGAGTAATAATAAACCGAACTTGCTTGAATTTTGCATCTGTCTTTGCTATATTTGCACTTAAATTCGTTGTAAAACCATATGGAGTCAAAGATAAAAAATAAAGATACAAATAATAAAATGCAAAAATTTATATGCATAGATTAGTTTGTTTTTCTTTACATAACTAAATTCTTAAATTTTTAATATATAATTTATTTTGTAGAAATAGAATACATTTAAACAACAGAATGGCGTAGTTTATTGCAAGGAATTCTGTATTTTAACTTTTAAATTAGTCTATACAAAAAATGTATAAGAAATAATTTCTTGTAAATATTAAACTATTGCTTAATTTTTTTAATGTAAATCATTTTTTGTAAAACATTGAGAAAAATTTTAAATATTTTCCTGTTATTTTTATATTAAAATGCATTTATAAACGCATTCATTTGTAGTATATAATAGAGCACATAACTTATAGAGGAAACCACGGTGGAACGATTTGGTCAGTAGGTAATGAAAACTAGCGAGATCTTCAAGAACTTCATAACAGACCCTAAAGCAAAAGTCAAAAGTCTGCACTGTCGAGGTCACTGTGAGTTGACAACCACGTGCTGAAACAGAGTTCATCCCTCTTTCCAGAAAGATGCTAAAAGTTTACTGACTCCTATTTGCACAATAAGTCAAACAAGTTTATGCTATTTTTTCTTTTTGCACTTTGAACTGTAGATTTATCTATCTATATTGTAATTGTTCGGTTTCTAACATCGTCTCTGTGTCCTGGGCAGGATCTGTTGAAGTGTGGATCGTTTGCCAGAATTGCCTCAAATGGCTCATAATTCATATATTAGAGTGAAGATGCTATTCTCATTTGTTAATTCTTTCGTTTATTAAAAAAATAAAAATAAAAATTTTTTACTTAATCTTTTAAATCTTTTAAGTAAGTGTTCCACGTGCAATACAACTTATTTTGACAAATAATATTTACATAAAGCGAAATAAACTAAACAACAATGTAATTTTATCATTGGTTAATTTTTCTAGGATTTATACTTTTTAAATAATAGAATTGTTATATCACCATCTCTTAATCAATATCAAAGACATTTATATTTTAAAACTATATGGAATTAATTATGATGTACCTTGAGACAATAATTTCTTTAAGGTATCGTCACAAATGTAGAAATAAAAGATTTAGCTAATAATTCTCTACTCTAATTAGCACTTGGAGAAATAGTGCGTGCAGTCATACAGATGGACCTACTAAATCATATAAATTTAATGATTTTCAAATTTATTTTGTAGTCTATATTATTAACTATTGATAAAGTTTTCTTCATCTTGAATTTTAAAATTACATTAAGAAATAAAAACTATAAATGTTTGATTATGATGTCCGAAAGATAAAAACAAATATTAATTATAATAATAATACATTTTAATAGATAAAATATTCAATTATTTAATTGTTTATTATTGATATTTACTTATTAAAACATAGGCGATATAAAATATACTGAAATTTTAATAAATCGTGAATTTTTAATAAATAGCAGTTTGCGTTGACGTCATTCGAATTAAATTTCTCAATAATCAAATATTATTACAGGTAAAGTAAAAAGTGAATATTTTTAAGTAGAAACTATTTATTAAAACTGGAGACATTCAAGAGGGAAAGTAGTTATACAGCTTTATTGACTTTATGTCAATCGGTGTATATTTTGTAACCATCGATGATAGAAAGTCGTCAAAGTAAACTTCCTGTCGTTGACAATTGCCTCAGAAAACCATTTTAGTACATTTACTAAAATTAAATATTATATTTTGTATTAATGTGTTGTAGTTGACCTTGATGATTAATATTTTAAATAAGAGAAGTGTATTAATCTGTACATAAATTTATGAATTATAATATTATATAAGCATAAATTAAAAGTATATTTACTAATCAATAGAATATATTCAGTATTTATAGAGCATTCTATACTAGCTTATATATGCTATAATTTAATCTATATTATATTAAATATAAGCATATAGATTATAGTTTCTATTTGATTTTTTTATTAATTTAGTCTATAGATTTATGTATTCTTTAGAAATAAATCATAAATCGTTTTAATGTTGCTTAATTGTTTTCTCGCAAGTTAATGATTTCAGGAAAAAATTTAATTTTCGGCTAAAATAAAGACATTAACTCATTTTGTCATAATTATAATTGTGATTTTTTTTCTTTTGTTGTATATCTAGATATAAATCACTTTAAATATTTATTACCATCATATAAATTAACAATAGACACTTCAGAACGTCCCTAGAGATTGAAAAGCTTTCATGATTATTGTTTATTAAAGCTACAATTTTAATTTAAATCAAATCGAATCTTTATTAATTTGTTTCTCTCAGGAAGTGATATCAGCTTTAATCGTTCAATTTATATTACAAATTGTGTAGATTTATGTCTAAATGTCATAAAATTATATTCGTGAATTAGGACTTTTAATCTAATTTAAAGTCCTTGATTTAAAATAAACGAAAATCCTTCATATATTTACTGTCTACAAATTTATAAAAGGAAACATTTGAGATTTTGATCTTAATCAGTTATTACCTTCTCTGTTATTTTAATTTACTTAAACTAGCTTCATAATAAATGTGTTAAACTATAAGTAATTTTAATTTTCCAGAAATTGATTAACAAAACTCGTGTTTTTTTTTTATTGATAAAAAATTTTTTGCAAGAGTAACGCTATCACAAATAATAAAGTTGTGTAATATTCTTATCTACACATAATCAGTTATATCATACCACTATATTTTCTTAATCAAATATGCCATTCTACGAAGCGACAGAGGTATTAATATTAATAAAACAATAATAAACTTCTTATTTATTATATTAAAAATTGAAAAAAATTATAATAAAACGATATTTAAACAGTATTGTTAGTGTTTTTCCTTTAATCCCATAAGATGAATAATTAAACAGTTCATAGACTATATAACACTAGATTAAGTTATTTGAATTCCAAATAACTTATACAAATTTAAAGTTATAGCATAGCATAATTTATAAGTATTTTAATTATAAAAGAAGAGCAAATAACTACTTTAAAAAACTTTAGTTGCATTATGCTAAACTGATGATAAATAAATTAACTTAAATAGCTTAGGCTCTAATCCCAAATTATTCATTTTAAAAATGTATATTAAGATACTTAAGAGACAAAATAAATATTTTTAATAATTAAAAAGTTTTAATCGTTTTTTTTAAATTTTTTTTAAAATTAAATTCTGTGGATCTTTCTTTTTCAATTTTAAATAAAGCATTTTTGCAAAATTTAAGAAATTAAAATAAGTTATAAACAACTTTCTATGGTCTTTACTCTATCATTCTAATTAGGAAAATTTATCTACAAAAAGTTAGGAATTCCTTTATTTATTTAAGTATATGATTATGTTATTAGTATGGAGCTAACACATATTAAATAAAGATATTTCTCTAATTACATCCTCTAAATAAATATCATATTAAAATATTCAGAAATTAGTAAATTACATTTGTCAATTTTCTAAAAAAACGTCTTGAATAAATTTAATACACTACATAAATCATTTATTTAAATTTTCATATTAATTAAAACCCCCCATTAATGAATTGAAATCAATAATAAGTTAAATTCATAATCTCATTTCAAAGTCAGATTATAATTTTATTTTCATTAGAATATGAACACGAATGTGAATTAATTTAATAAAAATATTTTACTACTGGAGAAACACACATAATAAAGCAAAGAAGAATTAATAATGAAATCATTCACCTAAAATCTATATAATTATAGTTACTATAAGCAGTCTCTCCCAATCAGTGGTTAGTAAACACTTGTGAATAATGTCATTGTTCTCTAGAATCATCCATGAGAAAAGTTAAGAAAAAAATTGTTATAGACAAAAATTATTTTTCCCGAATTTATACTTAATAACATTTTTTTCTTATTTAATATAAACATAAAATATATTAAATAACATATGTAACTCTAACATGTGTTTAAAGGCGAAGACGTTTCATCAATCGATAAAAATTCATTTGAGTTTAAAAAATATATATATATATACTTTCACATACTTAAATAAATATTAATTTATATTCTAAGTCGTATTAATATTTAAAATTTCATTAACATAGAGTAAACAAAAGAGCAATTTGGTAAAATTATTACCAGACTAATTGTTATTTTGGCATAATTAATGCAAAAGTGACATTAATTGCTATTGTTTAATAGTTTTTTCCGAAGGCAACCGGTCTACCCTCGGTCACTATCTTTGGATAGTAGCCAATTATTTATTACCTTTGACCTTTCTAAATAAATGACGTCATACAGATGTGAAATAGAATTGATCCAAATTATTTAGTTTTTATTTTACTATTTTTTTAATAGAAAAAAAAATTTATTTTTAGGAAAAAATAATTACTAAAATATTTCTAAATGTAAAAAATTAATTATTTTATTAAAATTAGTATTATTTATTATATTTTTATCAGTAATGTGGTAAAATTGTGCTTACCTATTTTTCTTTTCCCGATTTCGACCAATTAAATCATCAGAGTTTAATTATAAAAAACGAAAAAAAAAAAATATGAAATGTGATTGGTAATCGGTTGCTATAGCGACTAAATGACGTCACACAGCGATAAAGTAAAGAAGCGAATCGAATTGTAATTTTGTAGAAATCCGATAGGTGGCGAAGAAGCAAATATCTACTAAGTACTAGCGCTCTACTCAAAATTTATCACATAAAGTATTTGTATCAAAGATCTATTATTAATACTAAAAGAATATATTTTTAAAAAATTGAATTTTTTAAATTAAAAATCGATAACGGATGCGATTAAACAAATTTTATTTTAAATGATAAAACAAATAGATTCGGGTCCGAAGCGGTAATTTGTGACGTCATATAGATATTTAGACAAACGAAGCTTGAAATTAGACGTCACGCCCACGTGGTATTGTTTGTTGGTTTCATTTCAACTGTCATTACCTTTCATTTTCTTACGTAACGTGCTTTTACTTCTATGTTATATTCTGTTTCTATTTTTATTCTATTAACTTACAAAATATTTTATGCGTTAGTTTATTGTATTTCTTTTATAATATGTTAATTTGCATAATTTTTAAACGAATTGTATGCAATGATATTGTTAAAAATATAATACTGTATTCACAAGCTAACGATCGATATAAACATCGCATTTCTTACGTAACGATGTGGTAGTTTGAAATTTAATTGTACTAAGACGTTGTACGTCGTTTGTCTGTCTTACCAGTTAAGTCTATTTATATTCCGGATCATTACTTTCACTTGGGATTTTAAAGTTATAATCATTTAATGCTTCATTTATAAATTTTCTTTATATAATTGTAGATATCTTCACTTAAATACACTTATTTATCTATTAATGCATGCATACCAATGAATTATATATAAAAATTCTTATAAATAAGAGAATTGATATCCTGGAAAATTCGTACACAGTTTCTAAATTGAGCTATTGAACGTTTAAATTTCTATTTAAATAATAATTTAAATAAATACGTTAAGAATAAAATATTACGATCAAATAATTGGATTTTTTAAGAAATTAAAAATTTTCTAGAGTAGAAAATAATTCAAAATTGTTTTGTTAAATTGAAGAAGAAAAAATATTAATCGATAACGTATGTCTATCAAATCTACAACCGTTTTAAATTAAATTTATTAAATTGTGAAGCATTTTAATAAAATAATTTTAAGAAATCTCGAAGGTAAAAACATCCGAAAAATTGTTCGAAAGATATAATCCGAAAAAAAACAATAAAAAATAAAAATATGCAAGTATGCAGTTTGCACAAATTTCCCTTTGAGAAATTTCATATAAAGAAACTAATATTTTAGTAGTCAAAATGTATATTTTTTAACATACTTTTATGCAAAAAGAAATATATTTTAACTTCTAAAATATTTTAATTTGAATGATAGTTTTATTACTGTTTTTATTCACTTATTTATCTTAAAACTTTGCTGATTTATCTCTTTTTCTAATATAAATTCAATGTATACTTTCTTTCTGTTTCTATGAATTCGTTTAATAAAAATAATATGAAATTCAATTAAAATAAACTGTGGACTTTAAAGAAATTAATCCTGAAAGATTAGAATCACTGAAAAAAAATGAAATTTTTTTTATATTCCAAAACAAGATATTTCAATATAAAATTTAATGATATTTTCTATAATAAAGTCTTCATTGCAGCAATCAAAATAGAAATTAATTTTTGATTTTAATGAATATTAACTAGAATAAAAATAATATAAAGACATAAATTGCAAAGAATTTCCTATTAATTTATTTTATAATAAATTGTATTATTTACTATAAATTAAATTTTTTACTTAGACAATTATAAGAAATTTTTGATTTTTTTAGGCTTTGTGCCAAGCAATATTCCTTTCACTCTTTTATGATAATCAGACTATAATGTTCTCGTGGTTGAGATAAACTGGAACAGATATTCTTTAAAACAGTCAGATTTAAAAAGTAGACATTATCATAAACGATATATAGAGTGATTTATTATAGATTAATGCAAAAAAGGAATTTTTATTTAAGAAAATATTCATGTCAGATATACAATTTTTTATTTCTATTTTGAAAAGATTTGCTCGAGAAATACAATAAAATATTTTTCTGTCATAAAAATGCATATTTATTATTTTTGAATTCCTTCATCGGAAAAGTAATCTTAGAGAAAATAAGTAAAATGCTATCTTGACTTTTTTTTTTTTACAGTTTGAATTAAATTTCTGAATATTTTAATAAAAGAAAATTTGGAAAATCCGGTTGAAATTTATAAATAAAACCATTTTTCTATAAATAATTTAATTATAATACTACAATGTTGACAAGCATAAACTTATAAAAATTCAATACTTTTGCTACTACCAATGTAAATATATTAATATCTTCTGAATTTACTATATCTTACTTATAATTCTAATAAATTATCCAAAGTAATTTTATATTATATATTTAAAATATAAATAAATTTCAACCTTATAATAAATACTATATTAGATTCGAGTTAGAAAAAAATTAATATTTGACGTCCTTTCAATTGAATTAATAAAATAATAAAGAAAATTTTTATTATAAATGAAAAATGTTACACGAAAAATAATGTAATTTAAAATTTATTTCATTATAAACAATTAATCATTTGATATTAAAGAATATTAAAGAAAGCTATAATTGTATAATATCAATTATAAATTATAGCTGTTATATAACATCTTGCGTTATATTTGATAAATGGTTTAGTTTAAAACAAGAATTTAATAAAAAGTCTTTGGGGAAGCATCTGTTGTTCTCGCTTCCAGAGTTTTTTTTTATGATATTGATTATAAAAGCATAAAAAATAAATAGGATGCGTAGTGACTTTAATGTTATTCCTCCCCTACGGACAAAGCAGTAATTCAATTAATTTTTCAGCGATTCATAAGGACGTTCTGCCTGTCTAGAGTAAAACATATAACTCCATTTGATTATTGCCATTCCAGAGAAAATAGATGAAAATATTGACATAAGTGATTGCGAAACATAAACTTTAGATATTGTATTCTGTGTGCTAGACAAACTAGAGGAAAATATTAATTTAACAAACATTTTTTGTGCACTAAAACCAATTTAACAAAACAGGATAATAGTTGAATCTATAATCCAACTTGTCCCGCAGGAAAAACTTAAAGAAGATTATGCTCCCTAGAGATTTTTGGAAACAAAAAGTAAAAGCAAACAATATATTCATCGACTTTTTTTCCACTGAAATGTCTATTTTTTATTTAGTAAATTTCATATATTTATACGACTTTTATATTCTTCAACAAAAATCATTAAAGTAGTAACTATCTTTACTTAATTAGAATATCCAAAAATGATCAGTTGACATATTTTCCATATCCAAAACATATAAGGATGAATTATGATATAATATTTTCGTTATTAATTAAATGAGAACAAGCAAACAATCGATATTAAGCAAACAGATTGAAGTGAATAATTTATGAAGGAACTAGCTTAAAAAAATAAAAAAAAACAAAGAAACACTTCAAAAAAATTAATGTTAAGAACAAAATAATAATTTTATTTATAATTATATTCTGCGTTAGTCTACACCTTTATTTACGGTGCAAATATTTAGAAATTTACCCATCGTTTAGTTAATTCGAAAAGTTATTTTTTAATATTTATCATCAAAAATACGATTTATAATTTTCTGATGATAAGAAGATTAGAGAAATGTAACGTGTAATCTTAAAATAAGCTTAAAAAGTACTATTTTTATATATGTTTCAACAAAGTTAAACTTTTTTTCCCTGGAGTACCTGTACAAAATCACTTTTCCAATATAGGGAACACGATATTTACTTAAAAGAATGTTCTGTATTTATCTTATTTTTAATGCTAAATTTATCTTTTATCGACTTTACAAGAAAATTTACTTTGATCTATTTCTAAGAATCGAAATATTTTCGAAAGACAAAATATAAATTAATAACTTTATCGTAAATAAATCAAAGCTGGCATTATTGCAATTGTCCGGTAGAAAGATTTGATGAAAATTGAGACCTAGAAGATTCCATCCATCAACGGATATAATTCGAGCTATCAAATCGTGTTACATAATGCATGATTAATATAACTTCTTAATCATTATTCGTAATAATTTTATCAAATAAAGTAATTCTTTTTTTTTAATATTTTAAAAATATTTTTCCGCTTTTATCAAATGATTATGTTAAATCAGAAGCTTTCTGAATTGCCAAACTTCTACAATGGTATTTTTATATCTAACCTATTACACCAGAAGCTCCATCAATCCATTCTTGTAAAAAGAGAAGCCAGTCTTCTATCTGACTCTGTCGATATTTTATATAGACTAATAACTTTTCTTTGTTTCTCCATTAATTCTCTTTCTGTAGCGACAGCCGCGATATTATTGTTATTTTTCTTACTGTGGTACATTTACCGATGCTATCGTTTATTTACACAGAGTAAATGTCTTTCTCTAAACAATGCTTAAATATTATTGTATCAGTTATTATTTATTTTTTAAATTAAATTTACCAATAATCTTTCATAGACATTCCCTACATAGTTATATAATTCGATGAGAATTTCGATAGAACATTTAATTTACGTTTACTTAACGAAAATTTATATAAAAGAACGTTGACTCGTTTTAAAATTTAAATAGATGTTTATTTATTTTACGTAGTACTTAAATTTTTAAAGACTCTCTATCCTGAAAATACCGTGGAACTTTATTATAGACTTATGGGCAGTGGCGCATTATAATTCCATGGGCCCAGGCAAATTTGAATTAGGGACCTCATGTATGGTGTTCACTTCAGACATTTTTCTTCGGGGAAACTTTTTTTGGGGAATTTCCCGATATTCTCGTTCGTTTTTAACGCAATCTTGAAGGGTTAGGTTCTGCATCTGCACCACACTGGCAATCTAGGGTCTCCCGATATGGCGCCAAATTTAAATTTAGATATTCTTACTACAATAATGTGTTCATAAAAGATTGATTTGTTCGGGCTCCGGACAATTGCTCTTTTTGCTCATAGGATAACGCACCACTGTTTATGGGATCGACGAAGTTTACAATGGGAATTGCTGAGTGGATTCAATGAAAATTGTTTAAACAATTCTCCTACAATTTAGAACAATTATTAATGAATAATGTAACAATCATGAAGTATTATATTCTAAAATAATACAAAAGTTTTTTGTTCTCGTCTCCTTTTATATAAAGCAAAACCAAATGTTATGAAAGATCTCATTTAATGTAAACTATTCATTGATCAAAATAATAACTACAGTTAAATGATATCTAATCAACAGATAATTACTAAAGGATTTATAATTATTCTATGTATAATTAAAATATCTTAACTTATAATGCAACTCGACTCGCGTGTCTAATTACGTGAGAAGCATTAAGTTAACACAATCGGTCACACATTTCATAATCGAATTGTATTACTCTTTAAATTAATTCTTAGCTTCTCTGTATTGACAAACTTTTGCTGCCAGGAATAAAATATTACATTCATACAGTAATAAAGTTTTGTTGAGTCGAATACAAATATATTTTAATTAGTCTTCATTAAATTCTCATTTTCTGATATAAAGATCCACAAGCTTCTAAAAATATTAAGAGATTGATTATTCTGCTCAACATCCATAACAAATATCTATATACTGTCAAATGCACACACACTGGATGTCCGGGAGACAACTATTGATTGCCTGGACTTGCCTGGAGTAATGTTTCAAACATATCTTAGCAGGGCTGTGACAATTGGCACAAAATTCTCTATGACATTTCCTTATTCTTCCCTCTCAGAATGATTTTAAAATAAGAATTTATTATAAAAGCTTAGATTGTGATTTAACCTTTTAAGAAATGCTAAATTATTGAAAAAATAACGCACTTGACGACTCTTAACCTTTCTAAGTCATTAAAAACTAGAAAGAACATTAACTTTCCTTTTAAAATCAATGCAGTTTCCTAAACGTTTGCATAATTACGTGCTCAGGAATAAATTCCCAATGTGCCAAACTCGTGTCTAGTATTATAAATGATCATTTGTCATCAGTATGGTGTAAGCGATATAACATTCCCATTCCGCACAAATTCTATAAACAAACTCGGCTGACTTGTTAAAATTCACCTATATATTATACACTTATAAAAGGAAAAATATTACGTAAAGAATAACTAGAAAATTTAGATTAAAATATTAAACCGGAAAATATTTAGAAACATAGATGAATTAGGTTTTATTAAGATATAGACATTATAGATTTGTTTATTTAAGGCTACGGATGCAGTTTCCATTACGTCACAGCAATACGAAACTGAAATCAATCGTTTATGTAATATCCTATTCAAACATATTTTCTTTTTTAAGCAAATCTGCATTTGGTTTATTTTAAGACGGCAGACACTAACGATGAATTAATCGATTGTTAAAAATTTTAATTGTAATTTTGATCGATAAAACCTGGATTGATTTAGATTTTTAATGTTGCAAATGCTGATTAATAATATAAAAGAAACCTAAAAAAGTCTTTAACTACTTTAACGTTAATTTATGAATTTTGTAATTTATAACTTTTACATATTAAATCAGTGATACACAAATTGGAAATGATTTACAAAAGGAAAAACAAGTTTGCAGTAAGTTCAAAACTTTTTACATCTATGTTGTTTGTTTTCCTTTTTGTAAATAATTTCCAATTTAATCATTATTTTAGCTTATACCTGTTAATCAATAATCGCTATCCATATTTTATCTAATATCACAACTCCTGCATTTCTCATAATTCATGTAAGTTTCCTAATTTTCTTTAACAATTTTGTATGATTACAATAAACTTATGCTAACTTGTATACTTTATGCTAGCCTGTATGTAATTTTCACTATATAGTTGTAACACAAGAGTTGAAAAGAGACATAACTGTCCGAAATGCATACTCAAAGAAATAAAAAGTGTTTCTAAAGCTTGTCCTTTTTTATTGGTATACAGTAGAACCTCGAAAACTCGGTTTAATGTGGACCGAAGGGTGGCCGAGTTTGTGAAAATGCCGGGTTATCGGGAATGGGGTTAAAAAAGGATAAGTATGCGTGTTTCCTCAGAAAATAGTGTACTGTACTTGTATGTATTGTTTGCTGGAGAATACAACACAGAANATTGATTACATTTATATTGATTATGACAATTTAAAATTGTAATCATAATATATAAATTTGACAACAAAAATAATATTTTTAATATATTTAAAATTTAAACAATGTAAAATACAGTATTTGAAAACAATATTTAAAAAAAACACATTGCCAAGAGGTGAAAGCATTAAAGTTTCAAAGATATGACTAGATTTCTTCGTATTGTTTTCTTGTATAAAATTTTTATCATCTCATTTCTTTTAAATTACTTCGTATAAACATTTATTTATTTATTTATTTGTTATATGAAGGAAACGTCTAGGTAAAACTTAAAATAATGCTTTATGTTTTGTTCGATTTGTACAAAAAGAAGTTCGATATTAATTGAAATACTGTATACTGAATTTAAATGGAATATCAACAATTTTTAATGATTCATCTACAGATTTATTTATTTTATTGATTAAATTTTAAAAATTTAAAACATTAATTCCCGAAGCGAATTAGTAAATAAGAAAAAAATGTAACCTTTCAATTCCAATCTTCTCTTATTTTCATGTTTATACTTAAATATATTTACGTGTAAACATAAAATTTTGAATTCAATTTTTTTTTCTTTTTTCTTTCGCTAATATATACGTAAGTTATTCACAGATATATTGAAAAATAATAATATTCCATAGACAACGTAATTTATTTTTTCTCCCAATAATCTGATAACAGTGGCTTAAATAGAAGTGTGTACTTGCAATCAGGGCCCGAACTAGATAAGGGTCTTCGAGCTGAGATAAAAGGGAAATCATTACTTAAGACTGGGAAATCATTATTTAAGACTTGAAAATGATTAATTTTGCTAATAATAATAAAATTTTATACTTTATGTGTAAGTGTTTTTGGTCATTTTGTCATCTTAAACTGGAAATAATTGCAATTAATTAATTTCTGGGAAAACAAATTGATGGAAGTGTATGAAAAAATGAACTAAATACTTTTTGAGTGAAATATTCCAATCTCCCTTGATCATACTAATAAAATGCATTTTTCATTACTTAAATATTTTTCAGTAAAAACTTGGCGAGTTATTTCAATATAACGAGCAAATATTATTATTATTACCGGTATATATTTATAAATAGAGTCATGTCGGACATCTAACTCCTTTCGGGAAAAAATTTTGAATTAAAATAACGTGACTTCTGGTTTACATCAGAAGTTCGTATATATTTAATCGGGGTTTCCTACCCCTAAGCTTTCGTATATGGTCTTGGCTTTCATCTGTGTAACTCCATTCTCGAAGTTAAGGAAAGACAGACAGACGGACGGCAGTGGGAAATTTATAGGTCTAAATTTTTGCAATTCAACAAAGAAATAAAAAAAATAATTGGCATGTTTCCATTTTAAAAATGATAATGTTTAAGTGCAAAAACAAATTTTGCTAATATAATAAGAGCAAATTTTTATTTCGCATACTTGGCATGACAGTCTGATTTATTCACCTTTTATGCTAGAAGTTTATACCTGACAAGTGAGATAGGTCACGTAGGCTCTAAAAATCATATAAATAGTTATAATTTTTAGTTATAAGTTATAAAAACCATATAAAACGATTTTTTTATATATACTGTATATATATATAGCTACAGTCATAAGCCTACCATGACGAATTTTTGAATCTGCGTGCCAAAATAGGTATATATTTTACCCTTAAAAAATGTATGCGTGCCAAAACTTTTACAATTCAAACAAGCTATTTTTAATATATTTAAAATTTAAACAATGTAAAATACAGTATTTGAAAACAATATTTAAAAAAAACACATTGCCAAGAGGTGAAAGCATTAAAGTTTCAAAGATATGACTAGATTTCTTCGTATTGTTTTCTTGTATAAAATTTTTATCATCTCATTTCTTTTAAATTACTTCGTATAAACATTTATTTATTTATTTATTTGTTATATGAAGGAAACGTCTAGGTAAAACTTAAAATAATGCTTTATGTTTTGTTCGATTTGTACAAAAAGAAGTTCGATATTAATTGAAATACTGTATACTNATTTAAAAAAAAAGACTTTAAATGTTTTTACTGAAAATTTCATATCATAATTGACATTATTGTTTCCAAAATAAAATCATGTAATTAAGATTTGTGTTAGGATAACTCTTACATTATTAACTCATAGTAAAATTCATTCAAAGAAAACAGAATATTTTGAAGTTAAATGATTAAATAATTTTTTAAAATAAAAAACAAAAATTTATTTATAAGTAACGACAAACACGGAAATATCTATGTAAAATTTAAACTCGTGGACTGTATAAAAAATATGGCAAAAATGACGTTATTTGATACGCAATTTTTGTATCTCGATACTGAAGTACTTGATATTTTACTTCACTTCGTTTTAGAAACTTCCGTTATTAAAATATGTAACTTATATAAAATATATAATAATACATATTATTTTAACAATGATAATAACTTCCGGTGGGATTTCCTGAGAAAATATTATAAGTTACTTGCAGCGTGTTGGGATGTATAGGATACATACTTTTCAGATAGAAAGTCATTCCCCGACTTACGATAGCCGTAACTAGTATATTAAAATATTTTCGAGCCCCAACAATCGACACGCTTGTTATTGGCACGGTATAACAATGTTCAATGTAACACCAATAAACGCACTACCTGTATATAACAATAATAGGCAAGTTTATTGATGTTTATCTACAAGTCATATTGGAATTACTATTGCCCAAAAAAAACAAGAATACTTCCTGAGTCTAAGATTATCGGTCTAATTTCAACTTTTTTATTCATTAGATTGATATTTTAAGTTTATAAGGTTAAATAATAATCAATTTTATACGAATTTCAGTATATTTGGGACCATTCAAATGTGATTAACAAAAACAAGCAGAATGACAATTTGTATTATTGAGCTGCAATTTGAAAAAAAATTGTAGATCTATCAATTTCCACTGTCGTCCGTCTGTCTGTCCGTCTTTCCTTAATCTCTAGAACAGAGTCAGATAGATGAAAGACGAGACCAGATGTGAAAACTTTAGGGAAAGGAGGCCCCAACTAACTATATATGAACTTCCGATGCAAACCGATAGTCAGGGTTTTTCAATTCAAATCTTTCCCTCTAAAGCAATTAATAGATGACCGGCACGACTCTATTGTTAAAGGAAAAGTATGATTTACAGGGGCAAGCCAACACTAATTTGAAATGGAGAGCATATATTTTAAATTTAAAATATGATTAAATTTTATACAGTTTGCCGGGCTGCAATTTTTAATCATTTTGGGAAGGGTTGAGTTTTTTTGGAAGAAGGGCGGAGGTTACGAAAACTTGGACAAACTGGGACAATGAGGAAGAGGAATAAAAATTTCAAGAAAAATATGAACGTAATTTACTGACAGCCTCTAAATTGGAAACTTATTACCTGTACTTGGTTCGATTGTAGAAGCTATCATCTCTAAATTTTTCAATATAGTTATAATTGTAAGCATTTACAATTGTATTTTTCGTAGTGTCAAAATAATAACAGATGATCGTCGAAATAATTCGTAATGAAAGCTCAAACAGAAACAGTGTAACAACAATTCATATTGTATTTCTGTAATCTATCTGTATAGGCGTATGCAGAAAAATTTTCTAGGGCAAAGTTTGGAGACATAATTACATCAATACATTTTTATTGGGATGCAATCTGAAAAAAATTGTAGACCTATAAATTTCCATTGTCATCTGTCCGTCTGTCATTCCTTAATCTCGAGAAGAGAGTTAGATGAACGTCGAGACCAGATATGGAAAGTTTAGGGACAGGAAGCCTCAATTAACTATATACGAACATCCGGTATAGACCAGAAGTCATATGATTTCAATTCAAAACTTTTCTCCTAAAATGAGTTATATAGATAACAGCCATGACTATTGGTAGCAGGAAAAGTATGATTTACAGGGATAAGATAGTACTAATTTGAGATGGAGAGCATATATTTTAAATAAATTAAAAATATGGTTATAAATTGCAGCCCATCATTATGACGATGCCACAATAAATAATTGCTCGTTTAATTATTTAACTTTGCGTTTTTTTCCTACAAGTACATTATAGAACACAAAGACAGCCAAAGCACCCTATAGCCGTAAGGTTACATATCTCAATCACTTTTAAAATTATAATTTGCGAAATTTTTTACCCGATTTCCAGGGACAGTAAAGTACCCCGCTTGTCCCCGTTTGTAGACGCCCACGTACAGTATACATAATTAAAAACACATTGTCCGTATCTGTTCATCTTATTTAATTTTTAAATGTGTTAGAAACTTTTAATAAAAATACGCAAACGAAAAAAAAAAAAGACTCAGCCTGTTAAAAATACACCTTCAGTTTGGTGAACAGTTAATGAATATTCTGATTTCCCCCTATATAAAAGATGGATGGTGTTTGTTACTTAAAGTAGTTGCTTTCCTCGCATTTAAAAGTTTTAAGACTTCAAAGTTTTTAAGTTTAATTAAACTTTCGTTTCCCTTGCCAGATTGGCATCAGAGATGGCCATATCCGAATATTACGGCATTCATCAAAAGAAGCGAAACTTCTCTAGAATATTAAACCACAAGTTCCTTAAGCGCTAAACAAATTATATAAAATTAAGTATACGTTTCTTTTCACAAGTGGTTCATAAATAAAATTTGCTTCTATAACACTTTCAAGATTTTCTCGCAAAACCCTAGCCGAAGGTCGTTGAACTCTTAAATGTTCGCAATTTCATCTTGATAGATTAAAAAAAAGATATAACTCACATATAAATTCAAAATAGAAATCAGTAATAAAAAGTTTTTTTTTATATATATATATATATTCCACTAAACTTTTCTTATTTCTTATAGCAAATATATTCAAATTACTCGATATAAAAACTTTCCCTCTGCAGTAAATGAAATTAGGAAAATATGTAAAAAATAAGCATCAGCTTATTTTTAAATTGTTACATAATGAGAATGATTTGGAAAATTTAAAAAAAAAAAAAAAAAACATTTAGTAATGGTTAAAATAGAATTTAAAATAGTTCGATTTAACCATTTGTTTTCTCTTTATAGTATCTCAGTTACTTCGTATAACAATTTTATGTTCAAATAATTTAATAATGAGAATTACCTTAAACTATATATAAAATATGTATTATATCAGATTAATAATGTAATGAATTATCTAGTTTTTATCTCTGTATAGTCCACTAAGGAAATTTTTAGAATAAACCCATACAATTCGTATATTCTAGTGTATGATTACTTAAACGATTTATTAATATTTCCTAGTAATTATTACGAAAAAGAAATATTTGAAATAATAAAATTTCCCCCTATTTTAAAGAATATTTTTCTCTTTCTAAACTGCTATAGATAGCAGTTTAAAAAGCTTTATAGTTCAGAATAGGAAATTAGGCGCCATTAATTCTTTCACGTAGGTTATTATTTTGAACGAATGCCAATTTTTTTTTTAAAAAAAGAAATTCCACAATTAATTCACCTATATTGATTCCACAAATTACGAATTCTTATTAAATATTCGTGGGCGTTTAAATTGCTGGAACGAATGAAGAATTTGAACAATGCTCTCTTATTATTCCATTTATCAAGCAATAGTAATCACAATCTGATGCTATCGCATTCGTAGATGGGATTACAGGCATGTAATTTTCAACAAGTTTTCACGTTTTTTTTGTGCAAAGTTCGATTTAAAATTACTGTTAATTAACGTCGACATAATTATACATAATTCTGAGCTGACAAATTTAATTATGGCCCGTAATGTCATCAATTTACTTAAAAAAACTAATTCCGAGGATAGCTGTAATATATTAAAACTTAAATTTGTTTTTTTTTCTTTATAGTTGCGTGGATTATATTAAATTTTCTCATGGAAGTCACTACTTTACTGAACAAGTTAAAGGCGACATCTCTTGATGTAAACGAAAAACATTTTGTAACCGGATCCTATCTCTTACAGTTCTATTAATCAATATGATATCGATCATAATACATCATTGGGGGTATTTTTTTGTCATCCGATAATCGATTCGTAAGTAAAGCCTAAACTTATTTTCTAAATTAAAAGATAAGAATTCTGAAATATAAAAAAAGAATATTCTAAAATTCATTTATTATATATAATAAATGTTAACAGATTTTAAAATTTACTTTTGCTATGTACTTCTTGTAAATATTTCCGTTTAAAAATATCTTTGAAAAGTGGGATTTTCATAAGCGGCATTAAAATTTATATTGTCGTCGCTATGATTTCCAGATAATTCCACTACTCTGCCCGATTTAAAAGTTTTAAATTCTCTCGTAGATGGAAATCTATCTTGTAGACCGTCATTCATCGAAGGTTCTCCAGTGGAACATTTGGAAGATTCACAATTTTCTCTGGGAATAGAATATTTGGTCTTCTCTAATAATTTGGGATCGTGTAAATATTCCGTAGACGACAAACTAGCTCTAGGTATTCTTGTCAGAGTGTAATCCGATAATTTCACGTCGAACGTCGATATATCAAAGACTGGCTTTTTCTTTTTCGCGCACCTCAAACCAAAGATTATGCAGGCTATCAAGAGCACCGTGGCAAAAGAACAGGCCACAGCTAAATAAGCTAATGTCTCTCGGTCCAAGAAGCTGGCAGGAATTTCATCTTCATTAACGGGAATTTTTTCGGCTTCATAACTTTCGACTATATCGAATTCTCCACTTCTAATCGATAGCGGTTTTAATTCTTGGATTAATTTGGCAATCATCGCTTCGGAACCATTTTCTGAAATGTAATTTACGTTTATGTACAAGATACAGCCGACTTTTGTGAGATAACGCGATGTGAATTCATCGGAATTTTCAACGGAACAATTTGATTTCAGCACCAACACATTCCTTCGAAGAGTAGAGACATTGGTATGCGAATGGTTGGTTTCTTGTTCCGGAAGTGAAAAATTAAAATGGGTTGTTGTACCCTCCCCACTTCGATTATATGTTTCCTGAGTTCGAAAACTCGTATTGTTAGATATAATATCAGTCACATTTCTATTTATTTCATCTTTTGGTACCTCCGAAGAATTTGCAATTAACAATATTAATTCTTCTTCGACGGTAAAGTTATCCAGTCGAGAAACTTCAGTGAAATTTAAAACTTGAGCTGTATTGCTTAAGATATCGCCGGAACCTGTTTCGTTTTCAAACGATGCTTCTATAAAATGAAATTATTTATATATACGTTACAATTTACACTTACAATAATTAAATAATTTAATAATTAATCTTACCTTTTTCGGAAAAAAAGCTACAGTTATTATTGAGTATTTCCTAATAGAAACATTTATTTATATATATATTAAAAATTTTGAGTCGTGAAAGTATTTTAACAGTTAAATATTTACCTGATCAGTACAAATATTTGTAGCATTTTGATCCTTTTTCGTTTCTGTTGCATTCAAAACCTTTGCAAAAACTGAAAACAAAAAGGAAATGAGATTTTTTTTCCTTTATCAAAGTTTCTTTCAATGTGTAAGTTGAAAAAAATTTCTCTTATCAAAAACTATTACCTATATTTTGACATACAAGAAACAGTAAAAATCCCAGAATAAAAGCCATGATGAAAGAAGGAGAAGCGAGATCAATTCAAAGATAGCATCTGAAAATAAAAATAACACGTTCACGAAATTATTCCAAACAATTTTTATAGATAAAATAAAATGTTTTCCTTTAAACTTATAAAAAAAAAAACAATATTACGATCAGCATTTTCCATCAATTTTATACATAAATTTTGTTTTCAATAGTTATACTTATTACAACTTACTAAAAGAAAATAAAATGTTTAAATCTGCGTTATTAAAATCTTTTAATAATCAATTATAATAGGAAAAAAAAATATCTAGAACAACTTTAATAACAAAGGTGATTAGAAACTACTAAATAAAAACATTTAAGACATATAAATTTAAATCAAGGATAAATAAATAAATAAAAATATATTATCCAATAGCACAACTACGTTGAAACACTACGATTTACTTTTAATAAAAAATTGATAATATGAAGTAGTTTTCGTTTCAGTAACGTCAAAATAAACAATAAATTTTGAAATTTAATTGTTAAAAACTTTATTAAATGTTGGTTTATTGATTGCTTGCTATCAATTTTTTTCGTTAAGTGAACAATGACTAGAATTCAATTATTTAAATGAAAGTTTATAATTGAATTATAAATTATTTTAGTTCTGTTAGGAAATGAAGTTTTTCCAGTTATTATACTAAAAATTCTCGGAGAGAGAAGGAAAAATCAAAAAAATTTAGGTTATATGTATTTAATATGTATGTAAGTATGCTTAATTCTGTAAATAATTACGATGCAGCTGTACTATTTGTCTCAATATTGTTGTGCAAACCATTGCTTTATAACAGTTTCTCATAAATTTACATATGATTAAATTTAGACTAGAATGGATTTTTCAAAAAATAAAAAATTTTACTTAAATTGAATTTGTAACAAAAAAAAGAAGAAAAAAAGGTCACATACCGATGCTGAAATAAGAAGTAAATAAATAATTTACTTATTCGTCACGCACTCAAAAACATCTGAAAAAAAATATTGATTTAATTCGATTATTAAAATTTGTTATAACAAACTCCTGAATATACTCCCGTATTCGCTATACTAATGTAAAGATTTTTTTGTTCTTTCCATCTTGTAGCAACTAAAAGTGCTTGCTCGGCCGTCTCCATTTTGGCCTGGCCGAACCCAGGGTAGTTATATCGTGGATTCGGCTAGGCCCAAATGGAGACGACCGAGTGGTGAGGGCCGACACATCTGGGACGAATCGCTCATGAAGAATTTCTGGGGTATTTTTTCGAGTTACCCCGAGCGGGATGTCAAGGCCTTGATCGCCTCGGCCATCAATACAAAGGTTTAACATACGTAGTGTCATTATATGTAAGAGGAAACAAACTTAGAGAAAGGGTATTAAGATTTGTTTATCTTGATACGATTTTAAATATTAAAAGCTTTTTTATTTATACAAATTACTGATGTGGTTTGTTTAAATTAATTTTTGATTGAAAACCTCTTATACTAATGTCTTTATACGTAAAAGCACATCAATTTAAATTTAACTCTCCCTATCTTAATGCCCAAAGTAGGAGGGGAAAAAATGCCAAGAATTTGTCCAAACCTACGATGGAGACAACCGGGTGGTGAAGGCTATGAAAAATTCTTGGGATTTACCAACCGGATTCGCTCCTGGGCTCCCCAGAGTGGCAGGCTAATGCCTTTATAGCCTTGTCATCAGGTCTTCAAGTTAAATTATTTATTTTTTTTACTACGTAAATTAATTTAAGTTAAATCTTACACTATTAACTGTACAAATTAAATATTTACTCTCTCATATATAAGGTATGTAATTTATGATAAATAATATATTATTTAAAACAATATGTAATTTGTTAAATAAGGTTTTCGTCTTTGATTTAATCTAAAATGATTTCATCTCAAATTAGTTTATATTACAATTTTATATTTGAGTATTCCTTAGTATAAAAATTATTCCATTGTTCCTTAAAATGGTTATTATAAATGAAGTCGATTCCCATCACATTCTAAAAGGATTTACAATTTAAATATTAAACACTTTTATTATATTTTTCGATATTAAGAATGACGGCAATATTTTACACACTGCCACTAGCAAAAGAACAATTTACTATTTTTATCACAACACAGATACAAACAAAATGAGATATCAAAAAATTGTATATACTATGTAAATTTCTCTTCGCAGATTTCTTTTGTTTGAATAATGGAAGGTATTCTAAATTTTTTTTAGGGTTTCTCATTACTGTGCTTGTCAGATTCCTACTGAAATGTCCCTCACGCTTATATACTTGACATTATAATCAGAGAACATAACTATAAAGCTAGATTAGTAATTATAATTTGTGGAAAAACGATTTTAAAATATGCGTGCCGAGTAAACTGTGACATTAAATCGTTGTTTGTGTTAAAATTTTTCCACAGTGAGCTTACTGTAATTAATGCAACACCTAAAGCTCCAAAGCTTTCTTAGCGATATTTATCTCTTCGAATTAAAATACACTAGAAAAAGTTTAGCTATATTAGAAATGACATTAGAATAATATCAAATTAGTCCATATTTTTAAATGAATTTTGATTAAATATTAGCATATTTTGAGTGAATAAGCTTTAATTTCTCCTTTTCTCATTGTTTAATTTATGCTTTTACCGATATTCTAGTTGTAGCATTGAAGAAATCCATTATAAAATATGCATTAAATTTATAAAGTAATGCAACATGTCACGTTTATATGAAAATATTCGAACTTTTAACTAAAACTAAACTTGCTAAAAACCGAAAGAGAAAATCGATAAATTTTTCAATACAGTATTTAAAAGCAGGAAAAAATGCAGCAAGAATTTCAAATAAAGAAATTTAGAATAATTTTAAATATATATTGCTACTTTTGAGTTACAATTTTTCATATTTTTCGACTAAAAAAAAAGTGCTCTCAGCCTATAATTTAATTTAGAATACACGACGTGCTATTTTTTAAGCAGCAAGATCATTTTCTTTTTTGCCATTTTTAATTTAAAGATATGTAAATTAACAAGAAGTTTTAGATTTTTCTTAGAGTAATTGTTTAGATCTAATGAGTTTTTAAAAAATGACGAAATTTACATTAAATTATAAAGTATATAAGTTAACAAATTAATGTTTAAATGAATCTAATATCACTCTTTTTAGATAGTATTACTTATAACAATATTAGAATTTCCTAAGTTGTACACTACGTACATTTAACTTTTATTTATAGATTGTGTATTAAGATAACGTTGAAATGAGGAAAATAACATTAATTATGGTTTTCTAAATTAAAAAAAACTTACTTTTAAATTAGAAAATCATAATTTTTTACAAAAGAATTGCATCCACATTACATTATAATCATAAAAAAACCAAAAACACTCTTCAAAATTACAGATACAAACAAGAAAAATAATCCAAGATCAATCTTCTTATGAATAATACAAATTTTCAATGATGAATATTGGAGATGTTAACATCTCAAATCAATTTACGCTATAAAATTGAATAAAAATCATTTTTTTTTTTTATAATATAAATACGAAAATATCAATTTTATCACAAAGCATAAACAAAGATAAGAATAGAAATAAATGGTTTTCTTCAAATCTTTGCTTTCGAGAAAGTTTTTCCATTTTTCTAACTCCTGTAGCTAACAGAATCGTTTATCGATATTTTTAAAAGTTGATAGATGGATGCGAGTGTAAGAATAAGTTATTTTCTATTCAATGCTTGAATGTTGAATATTTTTAATGAATTTATATTTCAATACGGTTAGAGACTTTCAATTAGTTTCATTAGAGTAGAACGAAAATGCGACTCTGACTTCATTAAAATATTGGCTAATTTGACATTCTTAATTAGGCAAAGAGATTAGTCTTATAAATTGAAATAAGAGCAAATAAATGCATTAAAAAAAATAAAGAGTTATACGCTTTTCTTTCAAAAAAGATTAAAATAAATACAGGGGATACAAAAGTAGGTATACAATTGTTATGAAAAAAAAACATGAAGAAAATACGGAATAAAAAACATTTATTCACTTATTTTTATGCATAAATTAAATACCAAATATGGAATTTAATAAATACAATACAATATAATAAAAGATAATTATTAATGACTTGCCCCTGTACATTATACTTTACCTTTAACAACAGATCATCTATTTAACATCTTTCAGGTAAAAATTTTTGAATTGAAATAACGTAACTTCCGGTTTTTGCCAGAAGTTTGTATATAATTAATCGGGCTTACCATATCTGGTCTCGTCTTTCATCTATCTAACTCTGTTCTCGAGGTTAAGGACAGATAGACAGATGGACAACAGTGTGAATTTATAGGTCTACAGTTTTTTCAAATTGAATCCCAATAATAATGAACACTAAACATCTGTATTTCTCAGATTTATGGTTGTACGCCTATTTTTGCATCCCCAGTATACAGTATTTACGTATAAAAAGGTTATTTTTGAAATCACTCAACTTGTTTTAAAATGATCTTTGATATTCGATGAATTGATATTCTCCCATAAAGCTGGGTTTTCCATATTACTAAAATCAGACGAAAAGATTCTACTTTTATTTTTAAAAAAGTTAATTTGTTTCTTACTAAACTTTCTTTTCGTTTTATTTCCAACTAGAACATTCTGGTTGAAAAGAAAATCAGTGTCAAAAACAGAAATACACGAGTCACTTTCATTTCAATTTGTATAGAAATAATTAATATTCGTTAACAGAAAGTTTAATACTTTATAATTTACTTAGGGTTAAAATATAATAGACTATATACTAATTCTTTACTTAAAAATCCAGTAAAATAAACCAGACGAAATTTATTTAGATTACTCGGAAATTTATCACGAACATTGGCTAGAACTTCAAAGTTTCGAAGATTCGGATAATTCAAAAAGTCAATTGTAGAAATAGCGACTGGTTCAGCAGTTTGTATTCAATGATATTGTCCGGATTTAATGTGTGTATATTGTCTAATGCACACCTAATACCACATGTCAATTTATGGTGGATGCAACACTATGCAGCAAGATCAAGAGAAAATTAACGCTTCGACTTTCCACTAGATATATTCATCCAAGTCTCGACAATACTAATTACACTTTAAGTTACGTTATGAAACTATACAATGCTTCAAGTGAGACTAAATTTACATTAAAAAATAACTTTTTTTATATCCAGCTACATGTGAGGCGTGTCAAAACCGTACTCGACTCTGCATCCCCTTTTATCTTGTAAAAATTTTCAGTATTTACACCAGAATTTTTTTAGTATGGGCTGTCTTCCTACAAACGATTGCTACAAGATTCTCTGCAAGTCCACTGTATATAAATACAGTATGGGACCAACTATCCGGATGCGGGTTTTCAATAATACCGAATTTCTCGATAGTCTTGAGTTTTGTAGTATAGTCGTAGTTCGCATCATTATGTCTTCTAGTGTGACTGCTGGCATACTATGTATTAAAAACAGTTTTGTTTATTACTTTTCATTGTTTATTTTGTTTTAAAGTATATATTTAGCCTGTGTACAGGAAAAAACCGGAAAATCTAGAAATCCGGACCACTTCCGGTTCCATTTGTCGGATATTATTTACTTTAATTTTAATTCCTACGTCAAATAAAGTATTGATTGATTGATAACCCATTATATAGTTTACAAGTTCATTTATAGAAGTATCGTGAATATGATTTGGAAAAATTTTTTGACTCTCCACACTGAGCACTAACAGGACTTTTCCATACCCATCGTGGGTTTGGCCAGATTCACAATGGAGACGAGGTGGTGAGGAACGGGACCAGGGGTGCATATATTTTTCGTTTCAGATGGATCAATCTGTAAGATCGGATCAGTCCAAGTCTCGTGATGGAGGTCGCTTCTATTATGTGTGTAGGTTGGCGGAAAGTATACAAGTAGGATCGAATAGTATTTATTCCGTGAATAAAACTGCTGACACGATGGCAAAATGGGAGAGTGCACGTCATGCAGAAGAAAACCCGAAAAAAAAACGCGTCAGATCGTTGGCGAGGTGCAAACCCGCGACCAACTAAACCACTGAACACTGGTAAAATAGAATAGATAAAACCACTGTTTTATCTATTCGGCCATCGGGGCATTGATAATGAAATACTGTTGTTTCAAAAGGTTAGGAAATATAGAAATTATTTTGGGTATCATAAAAATAAGAGTAAATAGAGTAGATAAGGAAACATTGTGGTAGAATGAGGAAGTTCAGGAGGAAATTAGAAAGAAGAAACAGTTCTGTCAAAAATTCGAGCCGAATAAAAACAGCAGCAGTAATTTAGAGTATAAAACAGAAAAAGACGAAGAAAAAGTAGCTAGTACAATATATATATATAATTAGATAAAATATAGGAAATTAGTTTCTAAGGCAGTGGTTCTCAACATTTCAGGCAACGGAACACCATTTATATACCTTTTATTACATGGAGCATTATCATCAATATATTCAAAAATTGATAAGCAATTCCATGTTTACTATTCTCAGGAAACAATGAAGCAATAAACTAATAAACTTTAATATATTGAATAAAATAAAAACATGGAATTGTCTACGAATATAGCAATGGGAATAAATTTGAATAAAAACTTTAAAATCTTTTCTTTCGTAGAATACTCGAGGTAGGTTCACGGAACACTGGTTAAGAACCACTGTTCTAAGGTATAAAGGTCGTGTAAAGAATAGCAAGGCTTGGGAAAAGAAAACGTAAAGATACAGAAGAGATGAGTTTACTGAAAAGAAGAGGATAAGATATTAGTGAAAGGAAAAACTGTGAAGAGTAGATAAATGAAATACTCTAATAAGCTTCTAAATGAATGTGCATTTTAAACAACTGGACTAGCAGGGTAAGTGTTAACAAATAGAAACCAAAGACTACGATTGAAAACAAGCAGAGGTTTTTGAAGCGTTAAGAAATAGATGTAGAATGACAAAAGTGGCAGAATCCAAGTGGGGTGATATATGGAGGAATACCAGTTAGATTAAAAAGGAAAGTTTTATAAGACTGTTGTTAGGACTACAATGCTGTATGTATTTGAATGTGGAAAATAAAGAAATCTCAGATTAAAAAAAATGCATATAGAAGAAATGAAAATCCTCAGATTTATATGTAGAATTAGTTTCCTTAGATGATAGGATTAAAAATGAGTACAAATTAACTTATTAGTGATGGAGATTAGGGAGAAGCTTGTGAAAAATAGACTTTAGTGGTTTGGACATGTGGTTAGAAGAGTAGACGAATTGGTTAGAAAGATTTTTTAAAAAGTTATAGTTAAATGAGGAGATAACCCTTGTTTTGAGCTAGCATGTCAAGATCAGACATCTGAGGGAAAGGGATGAACGAAGACTATGACTTGCATAATTTTAATTTAATATAAACAATCCAATTATTCCATATTGATACTATATGGACTTACAAATATTTATATTATTATTAACTCTAAATTATATGATTATCTAATATTAGTTTTAATAATTAGTCTAATGATTTAATTATTTTTTTTCAATATTAAAATTTTCGTTTATAAAATTTCGTAAAATTTTATAATAATAAATACGAATAACTATTATTTAGTATTAAAATATTTTATGGACTCAATATTGAGAAGAAATTGGAGTAAATCAACGAGAAATAAAATAAATAAAAAGTTCACGATCTGTATACGAAATTCAACTCGTGACTCAGGCCCTGCCTGTGTTGCAAACAAATTTATCAAAATGTTTTTGCCTTTACGACAACCTTTCTTCCATCTCTTCCCCATTTATCGATCTACTGCTGCAAATTCGATTTCGCCCAAACTCTAAGAATCTCCCCTCATTCTTGTAATAAATTCTTCCGATTTATTGATAGAATTTACAATTTTGATTTTCGAATCGATACTATTAAATATACAATTCATATTATCTTAACACTAGTTCACATTCTATTCTCTCAATTTTTAGCAAAATTTGAATTCTTTTTTAATAGGGAGTATTAAAAAGAAAAAAAAATTCTCCCGTTAAAGCTGAAAACACAAGTAAAACAAAACCTCATTTTAAAACTTGCGTTTACGTTTGAAAGGAATTCGAAGAACACGCATTAAGCAACTGCAAGATCCAATACAACGAGACGTGATTTTTATTCACAATGACTAATTCTAGGGAATATAGTTTATTTTATTTTTGTTTTTTCAACTTTAAGAAAGTAATAAAACTTTTTTCTAGCGGAAAAACGAATATTTTAATACTTTTACTTCTAAAAAAATACAATAGATACAAGCTAAAATAGATCTGTGTAATTCTTTATGAAGACAGACAAAAAGTAGAGATGTTTAACACATTAAAAAAATTTTAATTAACGATAAAACTAATAGTAATAAATTTGTGTTTATTATGCAAATTTTTTAATATAAAACATTAAACGATTTATAAAATATCGCTACAGAAATGTATTAAGCGAACAACATGGCTACTTACGTCCTTAGTGCCTATTCTCTAAACAGTGACTCGTCATCTTTATATACTGTGACAAAAATATTTCTAAACATGAATAGATCGTTAATTTCGAAGTGGAATTATTAATACAGACACGTACTCGCGTATCATTTAATATTATACATCGATATTTACAAGTTGTTCAACGACTCCGGTGAGATTTTACTATTAATTTACATGATATTAATATAAAATTCTAACGTTAAAGTTAATTACAATTAGAGTTTGTAACTGTAATTTGTTTATTATAAAATTGAGATTTTAATTAATTAAAATGCCAATTCATTTTTTTCGTTCATAAATTCCACTTTTAAAAACTAAATTATTACTATTTATGGTTTAAAAGGAAATGTTCCTTAATTATTTCCTTTATTTTAAGAGTGAAATATCCGGCAAAACAGTTATTTGATATAACATTTGACAGTCAAATTATATTCATTTCATTACAAAAATTAAATACTTTTATGGATTATTAATATAAAAGTTACCTGCGTTGTGGAAAACTAGTCTTTGTGTCTCTTCCAAGATTTACTAATATTGTTCTCGTAGGCGCTACACACACCCCTACGCTAAAGAAAGTAAAGTATAACTTCTAACAAAAACAGGGGAAGTTCAATTCTCGTCGAGGGTAAGACGGGAATAGTCACGTGAGCACCAGGTGTCTTTTAGGGTCCATTCAATAGTTAAGGGCGCGAACAGACGGCCAAATTGATCGAAGTATAGACACCGGAAGTAAATAAACGACACCAAGTCAAAGGGGGCAACTTAATCGAGATTGTATATAAAGCCTTTCTGAACTGATTTCAGATATCATAAAAAAAACCGAATATCTCTAGATAATCGGTTTCATATTTACATTGAGAAAATGGGTTTTCTCAATGTAAATATGCATACAGAGTCTATCATTTAAGATAAAATTTATTAATTAAACAAAGCAGAAATAATCGTAAGCAATTTAAATAGAATCTTAAGAATATTTTTAAGGATTATTTGCTGTTTATAACGTAGTTTCTTATCAGTTTTGTTTATTTGTTTTATTTCTAACGGAGTCATTTTGATGAAAAAAATGTATTGGCAAATAAAATATTTATTTCGAAATTATTTCATTACAATAAATTAAGTTAAAAGTTTTGATGGAATATTTATTTATTTTTTTTAATACCATATTTATAAATATTCTTTTCCTTATCAGAATTTTGTTTATGTCTTTCTTCACGTTTATAAATTTAAATAATGTCTCTACGTTTCAATGTTAGTAGAGTACATATTTAATTCTTTGGTTTTTTTTAACACTACAGTTGTTAAATTTTTTACAATTATTAAATTTAATAAAAATATTCTTAATAATTTAAAATAAGAATTAAAATTTATATTGCACATTTAATAATATTTTCTAACATAGATAAATTTTTACTGTTTTCGCCCTGTAGAAACTAAAAGGGAAAGACCCATTATGGGTTCAGCCAGGTCCATAATGGGGGCCGGATAATAAGGAAAGGGGTTCGAGCTATTCGGGACGGACCACCTACCGAAAAGTTTCTAAGGTTTTCGACTTTCCCAGATTCGATCTCGGATCCCCTGAGCGGTATGCTAACGCTTGACCGCATCCACCTTCATAGATAAGTTCGAATTTGTTGTTTAGAATCAAGACTTTTTAAAATCATTTTTAAAATATAATTTTCAAAGACATAAACAAAATTTTAAATAAGAATTTAAAAAAAAAAATATGATTTTTGTAAGAAATTTTTTGAAATAAAGTTTAGGAATGAATATTATCTGAAAAAAAATTTTCATAACATCAACATATCAACAAATTTCAAATCATCATCTGGTCTACAATTTGTTTCACTCTTAACTTGTATTTTATTACGTTTGTCGAGAACTTATTTCACTGTCAATTTCACTTTGTCATTTGGATCCAAGGTGACTTTCTATAGGAGTAATGTCGACATGACAACAAATTCGGATGTGATTGTGTGTCACGAGTATCCTAGCTAAACTCGAAAGTAATGTACAACAATTCCAAGTTATTATCACTCTACAACGATCCCAAAACTATTAGAGATTTTACTCTCGCCATATTGCAAACTGTTTAAATTATTAAGAGAAGCAAAACATTATTTTATCTTTGTTTTATTTTTAATATCTAGAGCGTTACCATAGCAGAACATATAAAATTATATTAAACTTCTTATCGTTTTATTTTTTTTACTTTGAATTTATTTATTATGTTTTTTAAATTAATGACAACCACAAGATGTTCATACTGCATTATAAAAATATGTCGAAAATAACGTTAACAAATAATATTGGATTTTTAAAAAGTATTAGTTTGAATAATAAGAATTTATTTTAATTAGTGTTTTTAAAAAAATCACCGTATATTTATCGATATAGCTCTTAATATTCAATTATAATTTACATTAAAAACTGGTTGACGAATATCTCTGTCTGAAATGCGTACGTTTTTCAATTTAAAATTTGAAGAGAAATATAAAAGTTTATTAAATCGATCTTTGTGTGAAGATGTAAAAACGTTATTACAGAATATGAAATAAATATAACGTCTATTAAATTTTATCTATTATATACAATTCTATATAATATATATATCAGAGCTCAACTCGTCTCCCTGTCACCCGGGGCAAACTAAAATACTGGTGCCCCTCTCTTGTTCCGGAAATTTGGGACGTCGAGGACAAGAATGAGTCAGTTCGCGCTACCTTTTCCCTGACACACCCTTTCTTCTCGGTGCCCCCTTACTTGGTAGCCGGGATACTTGCCTCTCTGTCTCGCTAGTTGCATCCTTGTGTGTATAAATATATACAGAATGTAAAGAAACTCCGTACTAATATTTTAGGAATAGATTCTAGGTCAGAAATACGCTTAAAATTCTCATAAATGTGCTTAAATTCCGTATCGTTTTCGAGATCTAGCTTGCCGAAAAGTCATATCAGAAACCAATTTTAAATCTCTATGAAAAAGGATAATGCTGTTAGTTTTTATTTACCTCGATCCGTTGACAGAAGCATAAAAAGAAAAAATGCAAAATTACGTTAAAGATTCGACAACTATAGTGTTAAGCTGTAATATTGGTGTATGTGTCAACGTTTAGAAACTTCCTCACAATGTAATGTGTTTAATATCGCAACTTTCTGTAGTGCTATGTATATGTTCTTATTAAGGTTTAATGTTTCTAGACTTTTGTATAGTGTATGTGGTATAACACCAGTAGAAGGTAGAAGATAGACCGGTAGAAGATAGGCCAACAGGTACAATAAATACCATATCCTTCCTCCACATCTGTTTTATTTCTTGAGCAAGTGAAGTGTACTTGTTGATATTGTTATTATTTACTAAAATATATACTTTAATTATTGTCGTCTACTTATAGTTTACTTATTTAAAATATTCAAATCAACTAATTAGGGGGAAAATACACATTAAAAGGAAAATTTATATACAGATGCAAGTATATAGGTCTACAATCAATTTTAAATATGCACCCGTTTTAAAAATAAGAATATAAGAAGACAGTATATAAAATCTGGCAGTGATATATCAGTTTCTTACGAGTATTTTACAAAGAGAAATTTTCATAGCCATAAAAGGAAGGGAATGAACTTCTTCACAGCAGCAGTCGAATTTATTGTATAGTACATAGGAAACGACCTATAGTAGATAGAAGTCGAATTGAGGAGCTAGATTTAATACAAAACGGAAACTGAAGTTCTAGCACAGAAAATAGAATATAAAGGAGCTTTCGAGATTCTAGTAAACAAGATTTAAATCAAATACTTCAAAGCTTAGAATATTATTTATATTATTCGAGGAAAATGTAATTTTTGGATGAATCCGTTTGCTTGAAAATTTTCATAATTAGTAAATGAAGCTATTCTGGAAAATTTTAGGAATGAGACAATTCGTTAAAAATTTATTTATTTCTCAAAAAATGATAACAAAAATAAATAAATAAGATTCTCTCGGCTCCTAGATAATTTTTCTATTAGATTAATAATTAAATCGAAATAGTAAATAATAACACTATCAAGTAATTTACCAGCAATTAAATTAAATTAAATATCTATTAATTTTTGTATACAGACATTTTAGAGTAATAATCTTAAAATATCATTAGTTTATAATGAATTCATTTGTTAAAATATTAAATCTACTGGACAAACCAAACATTTATTTTAATATCTTAATGTTGTTCTCCATAAAATTAGATTTTCCTATCATATAAGAATAGAATAACATTCATTTACAAATTTAAATGTGATTTTAGATATATCATTTTTAATTATAATTATTCCTAAATAATTTGTTTCTATAATTATTTTGGCAAATGATGAACGTGGAGTCCTTCTTCCAAATAAGATGTTTGCTGATCTCTTAGTTGTAAACGTCATTTTTGTCGTCACAATTGCTGTTAGGATTTCATAAAATCCTAACAGCAATTGTGTATAAATAAACCAACAACGAGTTGCTCAATTTCCCGGCAACATTTAAACTTTGGTGGCACCATCTGTTATCATATTTTGTTTAAAAGCTTTTTATATTTTTAATTATTATAAAATGGCAAAAACCTTAATTTTGAGGCAGGGATGAGTTCTATAATAAATTGTAAATGCTAATAACGAGTAAAATCGTTATTAAGTCCTACCCTAATGGAGATACACACGATCCTCATTATCTCTCCACCCCGTCGACTTTTAACCACCAAAATTTAATAGCATCAATCCGCCTAATAAACAAACCTCCCTACAAAATTTCAGAAATTTTCGACAAAAAGCACACGAGGGTGAACAAAATCGTGCCCCCCCCACAGTAACATTCATACATACAGAAATTACCCCCGAATTATTTTGAATTTCTCGACGTTTCAATGTATCCTAAGTCCAAAAATGTAACCATTTGGTAAACATTTGGTGGGGTCATATTTTGCCATACTTTCCATTTTTTTATAACAGCCGGGAAAGTAAAAGTTAATTAACAATAAGTAAAATTAGTTTAAAGACTACATTTAGATATAAAAGAAATATTTTTATATCATTTTTGGTATTAAAGATTGCGTAAATACTGACAATATCATAATATAATGCGCGTATTTATTTGAACGTATAATTATTTAAAAAAGCAAATGATAAGATTTATAATAACTAAACATATTTTTAGATGATATTCAAAAATTCTTGAAATATAGGACAATTATACTAAATTTCGTTTTAATTCCAATTCTGTATATTTAATGTGTATAAGACACATTCCATCCAGTTTTGATAGTGCTAATTACTTCTTAATAGTGACATTAAAATCTTTTCATTTAACAAACTAGTCTCTCGTTCAAAATAATAATTTGTATAATTTACAAGAATAATAGCTTTAAAAATATACAAAAAAACTCATAAGCATGACTTATCTAAAGTAAATAATAGAAACATCATAGTCATCAATTTTATTGTGATGTAAGATGCGCTTTAACTATGGTTTTCTTGGCAATATTGTCGTGCTTCCACAATCATAACAAATTGCTTTGAGAAGTAAAATTGCTGATAAGAAAATGATACAAAAATCTAATCAATTATAGATCTAAGACATTTGATCCATAGTTAAAAGAGCAAAAAATGGCTGAAAAATTCCATAAAAATCATTCGTATCGATTAAGATAATTATGTCTTTATTATCTACGTATAAAAAATGCGTTAGGTTTTTACTAACATTATCATTATTTCGTTTTAGGTAAAAAAAAAATTGCAAATAATGGATCCGGTATCTTCTAATTTAATATTATTGATAAGAAATATTAACACAATTATCTTTTCTTTAGCAATCTTAATGATTATTTTACGTCGAAGTGATACATCTATAGCGTATCAATTTAAACTATAATTTAATAATTGCATAAAATTTTTATTAAAAAAAATTGTACACAATTAAGTATAAAATAATGATATTCACTTACATATTGCTGAATTACAGTATCAACAATGTATCATTCATATTTTACTCATAAAGGTTATCAAACTGATATTTAATAAGAGAAACGAAGTTGTTAAATAACGTTGTTTTAGTCACGTTCGTGAGTTTTAGTTTTAGCTTACGTTTAGTTAGGCTTTTCTTACGTTATGTTTGCGCTGGCCAATCAAAGAATACATTATTTGTAACATTTAAATAACGCCTTCTTGATTGGCCAGATACAACGTAACTAAATGACTAAAACTAAGGTTTAGTTACTTTTTATATCCAGCCAATATTGTTAATTTTAGCTTCTTATTAAGTTTTAGTTTTTGTTTAGGATGTCTATCTATAGTTCTGGAGATTTGCGATCATATTCTGCGAGCAACTTTAGGAATTTTTCATGGATGGTCTGTCGCCGGATATTTTGGGTCCGTCTCTGACCACCCAGTCGCTCCATTGTGAGCCTGGCCGAACCCATAATGGTGTGGAAAAAAGACACCACAGGCAGAGGAAAAAAACGAAAAAATTTAGCTTTTTATTAACTACAAGAGAGCGAAAGGATATAACTATACTATAAAAGACATAGAGAGTAACAAGCAAGATTTTTTAAAAAGTTATTAATTTTTTAAAAATCTTGTTTGTGATTTATTAATTTTTATCATATTGTATAGGTATAAAAAGTAACATAATTCAGTAAGGATAGAGAATAGACTAAAAAAGAACTGAACGGATGCAAAATGAATACAGTATAATGAAATGAATAAGTTAGATACAATATACTGTTTATTAACATGCTAACATTTTTCTGTTTTGAATTGGCAAATTCATCCACGACACTCTCACTAGAGACTCTACGGATGTTCAATCGTTCTTCCTACAGGAAATTTTTAAAACATATTTTTAACCATCGTAAGCCGGAGAACGACGTTTGCGCTATTGCTGTGATAACGGTTAGATTTTCAAAATTTTCCTTACACTGAAAAACTCTTCACTTCCTTTACAAATGTCTAGTGCTTGAAAGATGATATCTTTCTTTCTACGAAATCTCTAATTCTTCTTCGCCACATTATTACTTCTGCTATGAATTTGCCTTCGTTGAACATTGATGCATTCAAAAACGAACTCAAGTTTTGAAGAGGGTTTGACGACTGTTGGCTTCATAAAAGTTTGTCTGCCTTTGAGGTAAAAAATAGTCGAAACTGCAAAGTATTTCTCTATGCTTAATGAATCTAGATTTAATATGATTAAGTTCATCTAAAAATGGTATATTACCGTAGGAAGTTGTTGCATCTTCCTACCTAATCATTGAATACTGAGAACAATATTATGATTCTCCAAAAGAATTTTGCTCTTCAAATATATTGAGGAACGCTTCAGTGATCTTCTACCTCGTGTTTTTCAATTCTTTTATGAATTTTGTGCAAAGAGTGCTTTAGCCAGGTGTAGGGCTTTCTCGCTGAAAACACACTCAGAGGTGTTACGATGAAATGACATGTCAGAAGGATTTGACATTCCATAAATTTGGAATTACACAAATATTTACCATGTATTAAGTTTTTAATTTTGACTTTTACTGTCCTATGAACACTAAGTGAACCTTTTTCTACATTTATCATGGATTTCTAATTGTACCTCTCAAAGTAATCAGATGCTTTCTTCTAATTTCTGTTATGGTTCATTTTCCAATCCCTTAATTAAGAGAATGAGAGAACCGACACCTTTTTTTAGACTGCAATACTGTTCATATTGTTTACAGAAAGCTGCATCCTCATTTCTGGAGTAAGCCAACCAATAGAGTCTTCGGTCAATGAGTATGGAAACAAAAAATTCGTTTTCCAGAAAAACGAAATTCATAACTTTTGGAAAATATCAGATAGATTTGTATGCGTGTTTCCAATTTATTCTTAACAGAACGCTACATCTGCACAACCGACATCTGCAAAACCGAAAGTTCTAAGTGTCAGATCAATTGTTGTGTGTGTGTCTCGTCCCCATCTTCGTCTCCGTCCTTCGTATCCTTCATCCTCCCGTCCTCGGATCGACATCTTCCCATCACCGGAAGTCGACAGCATCGTCCCGGAGTCGTCGAGACTTCGTGGGAACTATCATTCGCGACACTCCATCATTTGGGAATATCTTTGAGAGGAGAGGAAGATCCAGAGACCGCTGTCGACTCAGAACTTCCAAGATGGCGGAAATCTTGTAAGCTCCTTTTTGTGAAATAAACAGTTTCTTGTAACCGTAGAGTCTATCTCAGTGACCATCGCACCCACATACCCTCTTAGCGACTCCTCCACCTTCTCGACATTTCCCCCGTCGAAACCTTACACGAGTACCGTAAACAAAAAATATGACTTATTTTGCACACCACTCAAAACTCGACGATGAGTCATTTTTATTATTGTTATTGATCTTTCGCCACATTCTTTTGAAGCATATAAGGAAACACTACCAATAATTTTACTTTAACCTGAATTTTACGTTAGATAAGTATGATTAAATCAATTAGAGCGTCTATTGTTGATGTTTTTTGTCTGAAGTCACCAATATCTTGTAGGAGAGAACCTCCAATTTTTACCATAACATTAGACTATTATTTCTTATACACAAGTTTTTCAAAAATTGTGCTTATAATTAAAAAGTAATACAATGGACGTTAACTAGCTATATCTGATCTGTCGCTTTTTTTTAAAAAAACAGATATATTTTTAAAAGATTTAAGGAAAATAACTAGAAATAACAGATAAATTAAATCCGTAAGCTAGAGATTTCGTAGGATATCCGTCAAAATTTCCATTAACTTTATATTAATGTGTCCCAATCGTACAAAGTTTTGATCTTACGAAGCTCCTCGTAAATTGTAAAAGGAGGCGAAATTAATTCGTGCATATCATAAGTAGATGAAGTACTGTAAATGTATCAACAAAACAGGAATTAAATCCTCTATAATTATCGTAATAATTAGTAAATGCATTTTCAGTTTTACTCGATTCTATATATTGATTATCGTCTACTTAAGTTTTGTTAATTATCGCAGTATTTTTCTTTTAACAACGTTTATTGGAAAATTATGCAATTTTCCCAGAAATAAAATCGATTAATAATTATAGTAAGATCTTTCGTCATTAACTATAGAACGTCTAATTTTCAATGTTAAGTTTCTAATTTCAGATTTTACCTTGGCTCTCAATATCATCATGTTTTCGACTTCTATTCCTAAATAATCTTATCTTCTTATTATAGATTTTTAATATTAGTTGAAATAATACTTTTTAACCTGTTATTTCTAAATTTAGTGGGAAATCTGCTCATATTGGTTCGTGAAGCTTCCAAATATCACATTACTCATGTCTGTTCTCTTAGCGAGATCCTGAGCAGGTCGCTTCATCACATGATGCTTTTGCTCAACTGTACCTATGCCCCCTGCACTCTAAAGTGAAAGTTTCTCTAGAATCTAGATTGCCAAAAGACTAATATGTTTCTGATATCTATTGCAGCTAAAGCAAAGCTATTTAGGGAAAATTTGTTTCAATTTTTAGGGGAATTTCAGGTCTGTTTAGGGATTTTCACGACAGCAACCCTACAGATCGCCGAATATTTGTCCAAATGCTTCGTAGAGTACGTACAGTACAGTACATAGCGGTCTTTGTAGCCCCGGCTTTAATTGTTAACTGCATTCTAGTTTCGGATGTAAGCAAACAAATGTACAAAAGGATTAATTATTTTATTTATTTTCATATATTTAATTCTAATAAATAAATAACTTACCTCTTTGGTCCGTTATTTTTTGCGAAAGTAATTTAACAAAAAATTTGGTCGTTTACTGGATATCTTCCAGTAAATACACTGAAAAACAAGATTGAACTAAAAATGAAAACGTTTACATCGACGGTATTTCCTCTTTTATTTAATCACAACATTCTTTATTCAAAAAAAAAAACATTTAACAACTCGACAAATTTTTTACAATATTGCTAAACCACTATTTCACTTCTTAACTCGACGATTTCTAACCGTAAAGTAGCCCNAATTTATTTTCCTATAATCGTTTTTAAAATTAATTGAATTTATTTAAAATTAAAAATTAAAATTTTTATCATTATCATTATTATCTACATTCGCGACTGTTTGATTGATTATTTAAGCTAATTACGGTAAAATAAATAATGATAAATAGCTCTTATTTATTTTTTAAAAAAATTACTTAATACACTAAGTGAAGTTGAATAAGAATACAAAATTTCGTTTAAATCGAAGTTCTGTCGAAGAAATTTGATAATTCGTTTCCGGTTCATTTTTGAAATTAGCATTAAAAACTCTCAAAAAATAATTTAATAACGTTTAAAAATGCTGTTTTTAAAATTTTTCATGAATAAATATAAATCGAAAAGTTTCTTTCTTATCGCTAAATACATTACAACGTAAAAAAGCAATGGTTAAATAAGATAAATGAAATAATATTACGTATATATTGCTTTTTAATTAATTGAAAACCATCGCTCTAAATCTTAATTTAAAATTATTATATTGTTTTAAGTAAATAAAATCTTCTAAAAACTACAAATAGACAAGATTTTAAAAAAGCCGGCAACGAGTTGCGTAACTTTCCCTGCAACAACATTCAAAATTGCGTGTGGCGCCATCTATTATGATATTTTGTTTAAAATAACTTTTTATATTATTAATTATTATATAATATTGCATTGTCATAGATACTTTCCAGACAATGGAAAACTCAAAAATTAAAAATATTAAATAGTTAATAAATATATTTTTGTTAAAAAGAGTAAGACGATTCTATTGCGGATAAACCATATTGTATTGCCATCGCATTTTTTTTTTTAAATCACGTTTTGAAGTTTAAACAATTAAATTTTAATTATTTTTTTGTATTAATTCTTTAGCCCTCGTCTTGTATCCAAACAATGAAACGATGACCTTGATAAAATGGTAAAAAAAATTGATAAAATATAACTTTTGTCATCGAAAGGCAACCTTAATGAAATCCAGCAAATTATAGTATTATTTATGATTTAGAATTTAGCTATAAAAAATGCTTTAAAAGTCTTTCTTTTTTGCGTTAAACTGATTTCTGGTTTGTAACAAGCCTTATAAATAGCAAATCTTCCATTTTGAGATTTATTTTCCGTTTAACGTGCCTTCTACCAAACGAAATCTTGTTCCGTTTTGTAGAAGGACCGTTTGGGCAGATTTTACTATATCTATTGCTCATTATAAAACGATAAATATCTAATATATGTATGTGCCTTTCTATATATATATATATATATATATATATATATATATATATATATATATACACACACACACATGTATTTCCCCCTCTTTTATTTTTCTTCTTTTATATATATGATTCCAGATTCCTGGTATGATAAACGAGCTTTTTACCGTGCAGCCATCCGGCAGCTCTCGTTTTAGAGAGTTTTCTATAAGTTGACCAGACGGCTGCACCAAAGTCATTATAGATGCTGGAAATAATTGATATTTGTCTGTCGAGAGACCATTCGCTGTCTTTTCTATTTTTAGAACGAAAAACTATTCACTAACGTTTGAATGTTACCCGAAGACTATTAATTCATGTTTCTATATTATACCTAATTTCATGTTTTTTGTTATATATATTTTATAAACTATATATACCGAAAAACGCAATACATTATAACAAAAACGAATTTCAGTTTATAAAATAGAATTCATTTATTTCACTGTAATATATTACTTAAAATAGATTATGAAAAAAAAAATAATTGCACGCATTTTATTCACACATATAACACGAATCTGTAGATTATAATTTAATAAATTATGTATTAATGTGTTTATTTCCTATCTATTATAATTCTATAGAAAATAAATACTGTATTATTAAATAGAGAAAGTAACATTTATTATATTCAGTATATATTTTTCAGAATAAATTTTGAAAAATTCATATGAAAAAAATTTATCTAGTTTAAAAGCAGTCGGGTTATATATTATATGCAGCACGAAATTGCCAACTGGAAAAACACCAGAAAGTGTGAATAGCAACAAATCTAAATTGACTTATGTCAGCCAGTCAAAATTTTTATTTAATAAGAAATTATTTTAAAAAATGCAAGTTTATTCTTTTATGTGTAATAAATTTCCATTAAACATAATAAACGAGTAATGATGATTTTAGTATTAAAAATAAAGAATTATTGAAAATTGAAGGCACGGAAATGCCTTCAATTTTCAATAATTGTGTAACAAAAGTAACAAAATAAAAAACAAAACTTCTCATTCGTTAATTATAAGTTTATACAGTAGACCCCCCACGATAATTCCGTGTTATATGAATTCCATGTTGTACGAGTCACTTAGATTTTACAAATACGTGAGCCGTTCACAGTCTGGCACACGTATTTGTAAAATCTAGGTGACTCGTACAACATGGAATTCATATAACACGGAATTATCAACAGTGTTATAGGGGGTCTACTGTATAAACTACAAAGTATTTAAATATTTGGGTGTAATTTATTTTGTGCATTATAAGCTCTGTACTTGCCGAATGTTCTATTTTATCAAATGTATTGATCATCCAAAATCATAATGTAAATAATGTAAATGTTTTTTTTTTTTTTGGGAGGGTCAATTTTAAAAATTTTATTTACAAAGAATTTAATGATATTTATTGATGTCGGCATTCAGAATGCGATGTTTAAACGATGGAATTTTTCGTACTTCTTTCTGTACTTCGATGGTTGTCGCTGAGCGAATCGATTGCTACTCGACGCCCTCTGGGGTTGAATAATAATATTTGAAAACTTTAATCGACTTCCAGCAATTATTTCTTAAATATAAGAACTTAAGTAATATTAATAGTAACACATTTATTTAAATTTATTTTCCTATAATCGTTTTTAAAATTAATTGAATTTATTTAAAATTAAAAATTAAAATTTTTATCATTATCATTATTATCTACATTCGCGACTGTTTGATTGATTATTTAAGCTAATTACGGTAAAATAAATAATGATAAATAGCTCTTATGTATTTTTTAAAAAAATTACTTAATACACTAAGTGAAGTTGAATAAGAATACAAAATTTCGTTTAAATCGAAGTTCTGTCGAAGAAATTTGATAATTCGTTTCCGGTTCATTTTTGAAATTAGCATTAAAAACTCTCAAAAAATAATTTAATAACGTTTAAAAATGCTGTTTTTAAAATTTTTCATGAATAAATATAAATCGAAAAGTTTCTTTCTTATCGCTAAATACATTACAACGTAAAAAAGCAATGGTTAAATAAGATAAATGAAATAATATTACGTATATATTGCTTTTTAATTAATTGAAAACCATCGCTCTAAATCTTAATTTAAAATTATTATATTGTTTTAAGTAAATAAAATCTTCTAAAAACTACAAATAGACAAGATTTTAAAAAAGCCGGCAACGAGTTGCGTAACTTTCCCTGCAACAACATTCAAAATTGCGTGTGGCGCCATCTATTATGATATTTTGTTTAAAATAACTTTTTATATTATTAATTATTATATAATGGAACTTAATTTTTAGGATAGAGATGAGTTTTATAATTTAAAAAAATTGTAAATGCCAATAACGAGTAAAATCTTCATTAAGTACGGTCCTTCACGGACGATTCCTCTATCTCCCCATCCCGTCGACCTTTAACCATCAAAATTTAATAGCGCCAATCCCCCTAATACACGAACCTCACTGCAAAATTTCAGAAATTTTCGACAAAAGACACATGAGTTATTAAGCTTAAAATACGGTGAACAAACTCGTGTAACATTCATACATATAGAAAACACCCCCGAATTGTTTTGCATTTCTCGACGTTTCAGGGTCCTCCGAGTCTAAAAGTGTAAAAAAAAAATGAGTCGTTTTTTTGACCGATTGTCATAAGCTTACTTTTCCTCTGTTATGTATAATAGCCAGGAAAGTAGAAATAAATAACTAACAAAATATATTTGTTAATGACACGAACATTTTTCGTAGACTTCTAGAATAACTATGCCAACAATATATAAAATACGGAAAGAATAATTAAAATTTTAATTTTAGAATCTTTCGATTTCTCTAATATCAAATAAACAGGCGCATTTGTAAATATTTTAGACGATTTTTATTGAATTTGACGAAAAAAATATCAATACAGATTTAATATTCGTATGGTTATCACGAATCTTAAACGGTAATAATAAGTAAAAAGAATTGAGTTTAAGAATTTCACTTCTCTAATAATTTTTGTAGGTTTAACTAGACATATATATTGTAAATTCTTCTAAAAATGAATCGTAGTAAATTTTAGCAAATGTAAAACAGATAAATCCCATTCAATTACTACAAAAACATTCTAAAATAATCCCAAAAACTGGTTGTCTAATATCCATCTCCAGTCCAAAAAATATGTAGTAATATTTGGAAATAATAGTTTTTGGCAATGGTTTATCAATTGTAATATATGGACTATTTTTTATTATTAATACCAACCGTATGAATATAGACTATATATTACAACAGATAAGCTTGCCAAAAACCATTATTTCCAAGTATTACTACATATATTTTTTAACATGTTTTATACTCAACACATATTTTTCTTAAAAACAAAAAAGATCAGTATGTTGGATGTACTGTACGTTAGACAACTACTTTTTTGATTATTTTAAGGATGTTTTCATATTAATTAGCTCACTCCCTCTCTCCATCGTCAGTAATCATCATATACAAACGAATCTTCCTTCCCTGTAAACTGCTGACGTTATACTTTAATGGTCGTTAGTAATGATATAAATTATATTAAAACTGAAAATGTCGAAATTTAATGTTATGGTTAAACTTACTAATAATGAAATTTTATTTTCGTTGAATTTTAATATACTGTACTGTACGTACTGTATAATATGAACGATTTTCGACAGATACAAAAATTATTTTTCATAATCATCCTTATGATAAAATAGAAAATTTTGTTAGACTTGACTATTTTCATTAATAACACGTACTAGATGGTCATAAATTTAAATAAATAAATAAATATATAAATTTTTTATAAAAATTCTCGTATATTGATATCAAGGATGGCTACAATATATTTTCAAAGATAAAAACCGGGATAAAACAAGTTCCGAATAAGAAAAATTGAGTCAAATCTACAATGGAATTTTGTTGTTTATATATATATATATATATATTATTTTTCTTATTTTATTATGCGTTTTTAAACAAAAGAGAATATTGTAAAGATATAGTGTAAAAAACTTTTGAAAATTAAATTTAGACTACTTTTACATTCGGCTCTATAAAGTTAAAATAAAAATGAATGCCAATCTAAAATTTCTACCTTTATTTTCTTATTGCCTATATAATTCCTTATTTTAGTTTTATAATGTATCAATAACATACATGACTAACAATGTTCTACAGCTGTTGTTTATGAAGTGAGCGACATTAATCACCTCTTAGCGTTGAAAATTAAATCAGAAAGTAAGATCTGTTTGACTGTATGATATAGCGTACATTTTTACATAAATTCGACAACTCACGTAAGCTACAGTATATGTAGGCCACAAAGAAGAAATTTTTCAGCTTAAATTTACATCTGTTAGATCTCTTGTTTTCGTCATTGTATTATTCAAATTAAAGCTTCCTTGTGGTCTTTTCTTCTTTAGTCTCTATTGATTTTCTTTAAGCGATTTTTATGCTCTGTGTTTTTAATTTGACATTATTTTAATAGGATTATCCTAATCTTCAATGAAAATTTTATATAATATTTACAATATATTATGTTACACTCCTGTACAAAATATAAACATATCGATCTTGTAAGGCCTAAATGACTATGGAATTTCTTCGTGTTAAAGTTTTATATTCTTAGACTAAAAGGAATAATATAAACATGATTTAAGTTTGTTGTATTTTGCCTAAGACTACGAACTAAAATTTGTTGTCGAGGGTTTATAAACTGATATACAATTTTTCATGATTTTTCCTACACACACTTCAGAATGTTTATTTTTTCCATCACGTCAGATTTTCTTAAATCGATAAAAGTATAAAACCCATATATCAAAGTACACCAACGTATATTTGGCCATATAACCGAGATGGTAAAGGCGTCAACCTGCTGCTCTCGAATTTTTCGAAGACCTCACCACACGACTCCCTCAATTGTGGGCCAGGTCGAACCCACGTTGGATCTGAAAAATACCCTCTTAGTGCCCACGGGGTGGAAAGAGTAAAAATATTTGTTATGACTTGTATGTGGCATGGTCAGTTTAACGAAAATTATCTATTTTATTATTGTTTTTAGAGAAAAACTTATGTAATCTTGATATTTTTCATCAAAACTGTAGGAAACTAATGAGGCTTTTAGAGAATGACAACTCGAAGTTAAATTATTAGACTTATAAACCTTACTGATTACTCGAAAGCCAATTCGGCTGCTAGTAAAGAGGTTAATGTTTGTAATTTAATTTTGTATAAATGTATAAATGTAATTTAAAGGTTAATGTAGTAAAGGGCTATTATTTTCATAAACAAGACAGGTAAAAGTGGATTTGAATCTAGCATTTGTCTCGAAAGATCAGAAATAAATGACTATCTCTAAGAAAATAGTCCTGTGTAGAGACGATCTCTGTTGTTTGTATAAGCTTACGAATGAAATTCAAAAATTGAATATTCTAAATAAATTTTATTTCATGCTAAGAAAGATTTTACTTCCTTTTGATATGATTATTTCTAAACTGTTTTAAAATTAAATTAGTTTCTTCATATGGAAATTTGTATTTTAGATATTGTATATCCGGTATTTGCAATTTGATTTATATATTTACACAAATCTCTTTATTTAGTTTTTTCATTGTTTATTTAGTATTGTTTATACAATGTTGGAAATAGAAATACACGTTTAGAAACTAATACAAAAAGTGCTAAATAATAATAAAAATTTCTTTTAATTAATACAAAAAGTGTTTGTTCCAAAGGCGAATATTCATCTTTTGTCTTTGAAAAGTTTCTTTATAATACTTAGTAAAGATATTACTGAACTTTTCCCTAGAACTAGAATAATTTAATGATGCGGATTAAATTATAGTTTCTTTAAGTTCAATGAGAGATTTTTGGATTCTTCTTACATAAAAATCACGATGACTTGCCAAAATTTCAATCAGATTTAAGTTCTGGAAAATTTCCAAATCAAAGAAAAAAAGAAATATTATGAAAATATTATTTACGTTCTTTCTTATCATAAATAGATAAACTTATTGATAAGATTTATATATATATATTTAACGAATACATGAAAATTCTGACAGACCTATTTCAATGCATATTTTTTTCTTATTTATTTATTTCCTTGTATGGCAAATAGCTAATTTTTCTTTACTTTGTTGATCACAAAAAAATAAAATCTTCCGAATAATGAATGCTAATTCATGATGCAGTTCATTATATAAAGTGTTTCTTCTATAATGATAGAAATGTTACTTTAAAAATAAGGATATTTCATAATAAACGAAATAAAATTTCCGCTAAAGAGATTCTTTATAGAAAAACTATCGATCTCAACCGAAAACATTTAACTTTATCAGATATGAATCTTTCAGGAGAAAACTTAATATGACTTAATAGAGTGGTTAAACATCTAAAAAGCTTTTGAATAAGCCGAAATGTTCAACTTTATCAGGAAATTGAAAATTTCACTTTAGCCTATCGAATAAATTTGTTTTATTTACTGTACATGAGGAATCACATCTATCACATTTTTGAATTTATCTAGATTTCCTGTAGAGGTTTCATCGCGTAATAACTTCCAAACTCTCAAAATACTTTACTGGAGGACATTAAAAAATAAAAAATTATCATATAACTTCTAGTACAGTAATTTTAAACTTTTCGATTTATAGTCGGGGAATCTTAGAAGAAACGTTAACAAGACGTAATATTGAACAAGTTTTACCGAATTAACATTCTGAAACTTTTTGCAAGTGGTCGAAATTTTGTAACGTGGTCTTTTATTTAAATAGTGAAATAATTTTGCAAACAAAAAACAGACGGTGGAACTTTTATAAAAAATTAACTATACGTTGTGATCTAATTTCGAATTTAATATAGAAAACGATGTATTTCGTAAAACAGTATTTGGATTGCCAAGTGTCTAAGCTTATGGCACAGTTTAACAAGTTATACAAATTCCAATGCCGTTCCCATTCACCAGAGAATCATTAATCTAATTCACTGTATCTTTTTTCTCTTCAAAAGAGAAATCTGGAGCATTATTTGTTGTGGCTGAAAAAAGAACTGTATACGACACCGAAACACTATAAAATGTGTATAAATTTTTTTCAATAAAAACAATTCAAAACTTAACAGTTGCACGGTGTACATAAATATAATTTTTTAAACTTTTATCTAAGTTATAATCTCAAAAAATGTTTAAACAGCGATCCATGTTCTATATATAACATTTCAGCTTTTCCATTTCATAACATCCAGTTTCACCACCGGCAATTTATCACCTGAAATTTATTTCATTTTTCTCTAATTTCGATTTTCCCACGTTAAATATAGATATTTTCCGTTTTTTTCTTTTCATAATCAATTTTTATTGGGCCTGTACACTAAAAATTTTTACCAGTAGCCTTAAGATTTGTCAAGTATTTTCAATCAGATTAATATTTGAAAAATTTCTATAGTAAAATTTTAAGACAGGAAATTACTTCTGAATGTGTTTGATGAAAATTTAATGTGTTTGAACACTTTCCATTTATTCGTTGATTCATTTAAAATGATCTTTTAATTAAGTTTAATGTTATTCACAATCGTTGTAACGTATAGATTACAGTATTCATAATAACACATTTCATTTATTTATTGTAAACTTTAAATAAAGGAAACTTTTCGAAGTTGTGGCATAAGAATACTGGAACTAGGATACCTTATCATTCGGCCACCCCATTGTGGACGTGGCCAAACCTATAATGGGCTTATTGAAAAAGACGCCCTCTTAGTATTGATAGAGCGACAAGAGTTTAAAAAATTGACTTAATGTAATAGCATTATTTTATTAGATTACGAAACATTAAAGTATGCCATTTGCTTTAAATAACGTACAATAAAATTATAACAAAATAGATATAAATGGTGACAAAATACAAGATATGGAATTTGCATTATTCAATTTACAAAAAATAATATACTGTAACCTTATTTTCTGACCACCTTGCTTATTGGTCACCTCTAAAATTCCCATATAAAACTGCATACTTTTTAATAGAAATCAAATGCATTAGTAGCCATCTCACCTTCGCTTAAGTAGCCACGATAGTTTTCCTAAAGTGGCACTGTTCTCTTCTGTTGGCCTGATCTACATGGCCAGCAGAATAGGAAAACCATAAAACGCGTTCCTAAACTCAATGCATTGCTTGCTCAAAGCTCTTTGTTGCTATAATTTCGGAATAGTTTGTTTAGATCTCTCCGATAGATGACGTTCAATAAAATAAATCTTAATTTACACTGAACAAATTACTAAATTTTGAAGATAAATATAATTATATATTTGTTCGATACTTTCATACAAAATCGAATTGTATTTTGTAAAAGACATAACTATGCAAATCAGCGATGATCCGTCTACTTCATTCGTAACATGTAACGACGAAAACTATCAATAGGCATGAAGTAAAAGCAGATTTAATTATTAACATTTTCGACACTTGGACACTTCCGCGTGTTTAGTGACTTCCGTTTAATGAATTGTTTTCTAAATTTTTCTGTTAAAATATTTAAATAAAACTATTACTATCGTTTCGAAAACATTAATTTCCTCATGAATATTAAACTATTCCATTTAGTACTGTACTGTACAGTACTTAAATGAACTCTACTGCAAACAGCTTGCATTCATTGTACACGTACTGTACCTTGTATTTCAATTCTCTATTATCCAGTGTTAATATGTTACCCTGTATGAAAGAGTGAATAACTGTAAATTGCAAAGGATGTATAGCATTATGTGAATTTATTATTATTATTTGTTTACTTTTATAATTTGTATTAAACTTTTAGCAGGATTCAGTCGGCACTCTAATTACATTCTGTATGTCAAATTTTTAATAATTCCACTTAAGATACAACTCACTTACGTGGCCAGTAATTGTAGCCCCATGAAGTTTTACTGTACTTATTTCTTAAATAATAACTTTTGTTACGACAACAAACAAATAAACTTTTGTTATAAAATAATAATAATAATATAACGGACTTATTATGGATTTAATAGAGGAAGATATTTTGTTAAATAACTCTTTTCATACTGGCAATAATTCCTGTATTGTAATAATTCGAAATTTTTTCTCTAGGAAGATTGAATTATTGGTTAATAGAATAAAATTATTCTTCAATAAAGAAATGAAAGAAAACGAAGAAAAACACGTAAACCAATCGCCATATATCAACAATAATGTAATTGTAACATCAATTCTTGCATCGAGCAATTCTCATAACACAGAATTTAATTTCGTTATTCCCGAATTAATAGTATTAGGAGGAAACGACGATAGTGTAAGAATTATATCTTAATTGGCATTTCGAAACAATAACTAGAAATAAAATCAATACGTTGTGTCTATTTTCTAAATTTTTTTACAGAGATCGAGTGTAAAAATATGCTCCGAAGAAATCGAAAAAGATCTACCATGTTGCAATGGAAGATATTTACCTGCTATCATGTCGGGCCATGGTAAGTGCATTTATCGAGATTTATTTGATTGAAAAGTAATTGTTAAAATTTTTTAAATTTCAATTATATCGATCGGTTTGTTTAGCAATAAATTCTCTTGCCAATATGAAATATTAGGATAATATCATTATCTGTCATTTTTAATTTTTCATGAGCAATTTTTGTCATAATTTTTTAGCAATGCTGCCATTTTCAATGATTAGATTCTTCTCTAATGCATAAAATTCAGAGTAATAATATAAATTGTATAAAGCCGAAAACTTTTTCATTAATAAGTCCTGCGTATACATTAATGGATCATCCTAATCTGACCAGATCTTTCCATAAGAAAAATAGTATTTATTACATTCAAATAATATTCCAAAAACTAGAGACTAAGAAAAAACTATCCCGTGAAAAATACAAAATTTTTAAAAATCTAGTTGTGTAAAAATATAATTGTGAAGATTATGAAAATATAAACAAACATAATAACAATAATAATAATAACAAACGTAAACGTAAAAATAAATTCTTTAACTATTATAAATATTAAAAATAGAAATATTAATAATTACAAAGACTAATTTCAATTTTGGCAAATACCAGGGGGTTGGGCAGCTTTTCTTAGGTGTGTGTGCCAAAATCGTAAACCTAATTCAAAATTTTTTCATGTAGAAACTGAAATTCATAGGATAATCATATTATTTGGTGTCTAAGTATTGAGAGAATATTTTCAAATCATCAAAAATTCACATACACACACACACACACTTTTGAAACCCGATAAATTCTTTGCCGCAAAAAAGTCGTTGGCATGCCACGTTTGGCCCGCATGCTAAGGGTTGCCCACCCTGGCATATATTTTATCTTCAATAAATCCTCTGTATATATATATAACTCTCTACCCTGTTCACAGAGAAATTCTTTTTTAGCCAATTATGGATTCTGCGAGGCCCACTATAGGGTGGCCGGTAGTGAGGGATGGACCCGTCATATTCAGACTGACCACCCCCCGAAATATTCCTGGAATTTTCAATCTGTCCGTATTCGATTCCGGGTTCCCCAGAATATTAGACTACCCCTTAACAAATACTAAAAGAATATAAAAATTTTAAAAATTAAACAAGTTAACTAAAATTTTTATTAGTTTAGAATTTCATTAAAAAGAATATTCTGTAGACAGCTGGAACTCAAATAATAAGAGCGTTTTTTTTTAAATTTCTTAAATAGCAGTACAAGAAATTTTGTAAGTTCAAAATATTCTGATAAAATTTCCTTTATATTGAATTTTTACCATTCATATTGCAACAGACTATTTCATAAAATATTCATTTGAGGTCAGATTGACGACACTAGAAGAGTGTCTGAAGCGTCGTCATGTTTGAGGAAACTAATTTTAAAGAAAATTTGCGGCCGTTTTTATATCAATGTTGCCGTTTCTTTTGCTTATTAAAGACATTTATTGTCAACTTTTTATTCCCTATCTACAGATTGACATTAAAAACGAACAGCAGCCGGATGGACAAGATAAAGTGACAGCCTCCCGTTCTGGGGATCCGAGATTCTGGAGAATCCTGTCAGGTGAAACCCCAGAATTTTACGGGGATGGTATATCCGAATATGGGGCCAATCTCTCATCACCCAATGTGTGCCTGGCTAAACCCAAGATGGGAATGCTAAAAAAAGGTCCTCTTAGTGCCCATAGGGCGGATTTATAAAAATCATTAAAAACGAATGCCTGTTAATTCGAATTCTTGATAGAACTGTGTCACGCTTCCACATTGCTAACGGGCTCATTTAAAACTAGAATAAATATCAAACGACAGACGAATTCCTTTGAGTATTTAAGGCTAATTAATTATCAAAAATAAAAAATAAAATGAAAATATTTGTAAATTGAGTTTTTATTGTATTATATTTAGAATTTAAACTCATTACTTAGCCTTAAAATAGCCCGTTAAATAAATCCGGCTGTTCGTCTGACATTTAAAATAATTATCCGATTAGTTGTACATGTTATTTCGATAACATGTACAACTAATTTTAATACATTCGAATGTATTAAAATTATCACTTTAATCTGAATGTTTAATATATATTATACATACAAATATTTTTCACAGATGATATATCTTTCATCGGCCAGAGTAAATCAAATAGATCAAAACAATCAGGTGGAACTGAATCATGTGTCATTCTTGATAATTAGCAATGCTTTATAAAAATATAAAAATGGTTTTATATTGTGAATTAAAGTTTTTTGTATTACATTTACAATCGTCGAATTCTTATTAACTTCAAGGAGACATACTATTTCATCAGGCTGGAGAGCGTTATAAAAAGTGAAGATTTCTTCTTCCAGTTGTGAGACTAGTAATATTTATCACATCTTTCTTAATTATTTACAACTAGCAAAGACCGAGATTAAAACAGTTCTCTTTATTTCGCCTATTTAAAAATGATTTTCGGATTGGTAATTTTCTAATCCCTTTTCCGGCTGACAGTTTCAGATCTAAAGTTATTGTTTATAACCAGCCATTCCTGTGCCCTGTGCAAGAATTTGCATTTAGGCCACTTAATTTATTTGGTTTTGNAATCATTATCTTTAGTTGTAGCTCTATCATTTGATATAGATCTAAAAATAAAATTAGATTTTAAGTTATATTTTAACTTTTCACTTATAATTTGTAAATACACAAAATATAAATTATTTTTTCAGACTGGATAATTGAAGAGTATACTGACATTATGTCTTGGGATTCCAATATGCACATCTGACGATAGTCAACAACTTCATCTGTCACACGAACAATGTTTTAAAAAATGCTATTGTAAAAAAATTTTCTAGTGACGTTTAAATACTATACAGGGTGTATCAGAACGACGTTTTAAAAATTTGAGGGATTGTAGAGGATGAAATTTTGAACGTTTTGATATGAGAAACCTATAGCCGGAAAAGTGATATAACGTTTCTACAGCACTTTGCACGTTCTATGTGGTCGGTATGTTGCACTGGCATTCCCTCGAGCTTCACCATAACATAAATGCATATTAGCAAGTTCTCCAAATTACCCTCCAAGAAGCCAGAACGTAGGCACAGTACGTAAAGCACGATAAGCAGATAACTGTACACTGACTCACGTTGACTAGTTGTGTGTTTACAGCACAGCGACAGTGGATGCAAGGGGTGACCTGAAGAACGACAAGCACTAAGTACACAACGTACACAGGCTCAGTTAGATCACTGTAGTTGTGTGTTTACAGTCTTCCATCCGCAGCAATAACATGACTTCAATGGACGGAAGGGTAGCTACCAAAGTGAAGGGCGGTCAAACACTTCCTACCGCTGTAGACATTAGTTCAAATTTCCAGCTATAGGTTCCTTATATCAAAACATTCAAAATTTTATCCTCTACAATCCCCCGAATTTTTAAAATTTTTGTTACAAAATGTTACCTTTACTGTTATTTCTAGCTCTGCACACTGTAGAAAAATCTAGAAATAGTTTTGTATATCGTAATAATAGTAGTAGTTGCCAGAGAGCTCTATAAAGTAGAGAAAAATCTGTAAATTTGAAAACTATAAACATAAATTTAAACTTGTCAAAAAATAAATTAAAAAATCTCAAAAGTCGCTACTTTTGGCTGATTTGTCTGAGGTCTCCGCTACTTTACTACGTCCCTCTAAAAGTCGCCACAGTTGGGAACACTGGTGAGCAGACATCTAGGGTCTAAGTAAGACGAAATGTAATCGCCAAACCGTGCTGTAGAAAGGTGGAAAAATTTTTAATTTAATAATTTCTTGTGAACAGCAGTTTGGGCCACCCTTCCAAGTGGCCCTGTGCGAGTGCACCTGCCTAGTTACGGCTTTGTCTATAACATAAAGAACAAAAGGTTAGTTCGTCTTAATATACTTGTGTTATCCACAATGATGGATATAGTGCACAGTTCCTGCACATCCTAATGCTGTATCAGTCTCTTGCACTTATTGGCATGTTTTCTTTGTCTATTTTTCATGGGTAAATGCAACGCTTCTTCCATTTCGCACAATTATTAACTCCTTATTACCTCTTAGAAGGATTTTAACTTCAATATGACGGTTGGTAACGTGACAAAGGTCAAAATGTGGTTTTGCATCGCAAATATTTTCACAAACAAACTACTGTATAACTACGAGCAATTATTTATAGTGACATGGTCACAATGCCGGGCTGCAATTTGTAATCGTATTTTTATATCATTTAATTTAAAATATTTTTAAATAAATAATTTAATAAAATAATTTAAAATCACTTGAAATTAGTAGTGTCTTGACCCTGTACATCATACTTTTCCGTTAGCATCTATTAACTGCTTTTGAGCAGGGGGGATTTGTATTGAAATAACTTGATTTCCTCTTTGCATCGAAATTTCATATATAATTAATTGGGGCTCCTGTCCCTAAAGTTTCCATATATGGTCTCGCATTTCATCTAACTCCGTTCTCGAGATTAAGACAATGCGAATTAATAGGTCTAAAATTTTTTCAAATTATCACGGATAGGAAAGTTCAGAATGTCAATCGGAAAAATCCAGCTCTGACTCTGACATGAGAAAATTTAAAAATAAATGTAGCATTCCTCCGAAAGCAAAATTGTCGCGTTGTAAGTAATGAAGACATAAAGAAAAGTTCTTAGCCGTGTCAAAAAAGAAAATATCATGGCGTGAGATACAAGCGAAAGTTTCAAAGTTGGACGAAATCGAACGGAAGTGTCAAATTGATTAACCCATCAAATTAAAAATTTAGGGGAGAGATCCTTTAGAAAGTCAGAAACTCAAGGAGAAAGAATGATCATTTCTCCCTAGCTCAGTCTGTTTATCCTCTGCGTCGATTTCCCCGTTGTCTCGGACTTAATTTTTGTTCGGCCGTATTATAAAGGTTTTTCGGTATTTTTAATATTAACTTTATCCAGTTTGATGTTGCATCAATACGCGAAACCCGCAACCCCGACGGCGACCGAGGAATATTTCCGAAAAGCGAAATAATTTCGAAATCCTAAGAATTTGATTTATTCGTGCGATCGCCGAAAAAAATATTTATTCAAACAAATTTCAGGCAATTTTCGAAACCTCGAGACAGAATTTAAAAAGATCGTCTTTTACCTGTCCACGGTGGACATTCTGCACCATGTAAATGCAAAAGATAATTTATCGAATTGCGAACACAAGAAAATGATTGAAGCAAAATTTAAAAAAGAAAAAAAATAATTAAAAAAATAAGATTGATTGTAAAAATTTGAATTAAAAAAATTGTTGATGCGTCTTTTAACGATGCGTTTGTTCGAAATACGTCACACATGACGATTCACAGTTCGATTGCGTTTCCGGTTCTGGTCGGACCGTGCTTTTCTTGCGCTCGTGATTTGTGTGCTGTTTTTCGCTGTTTGCGGACTTTTCGGAAGAAGATTCAAGATTTTTCAGGTAAGTCTTAGTCCATATTGACCTTAGATGTAAGAATTTATTTAATATTATTTAGAGAATCGGTCCCAGAAGACATCTCGGCACATCGTTCGATGGTCGACCGTTTGCGCTTCGGATTCGAATCTTTTAGATTTAAAAAGGCAGCATTTTGCTTTTCTCGAAAGAATTTAGACATTAATTTAAGCTTTTGTTTTAATCGACTAATTGCAATTTTTTTTTTTTCAGAATGAAGATGTTTGCGTGGTTTCGCCGGAGGTTCCGACGGAAAAATGCGGTAGCGCCGGAGGAAGGTGGTTCCTCGGACTGCTCTGATGAGACTTTCGAGGACCGTGAACTCGACTGGGTCTCTGTCGAATCGATTAGTTCGGTGTCGTTTGAGGCCGTCGAGCGAGAGGCAGCGGGTGGTGATGACCTTCCCCCAGTGCGTGTGGCGAGAGAGTTCTGAGTCCATTCCACTTGGCCAAGGTCGTCAGGGATCAGCCGGCCTATGGCCTTGTTAAGGAAGGCATAGGGAGTGACGAGTCCTCTTGGAGTTGTCTATTTTCGCGAGGTCTGCCTCTCGGTCCGCGCTCGCGACCACGTCGCCATCGTCTTTCGGAAGTCGGAACGAAGAAGATTCGGAGGAGAGCGCCGCCGAAGTCGAGGAACCGCGGTTTTGTTGCTGTGGGAGGCTGCGGTTCCCTTGGCCTAGGCGGTGATCCTCTTCGATTTCCCCCGATTAGTCCTTTGCACCCGGATGCGACATTCTGACCGGATTCGATACTTTTCACTCGAACATGACCTCTTTACTCGGACTTGGTCTTCTCTTACCCGGATGTTTTCACGGTTCTCCCGGATGGATTTGACTTCCGATTGTGACCATCCGGGCGCGACATTCAGCCTACCTTTCTTCCCAAACAGCTGTTATGAGGATTGATCTTCCGGTTACGGTAGGCTAGGCTAGGCCAGGTCCTTCGCTCTTCTCGTAACACTGTTCGGGAAGACTGTCTGATAAAGGTAATAATGTTGACCTTAAGCAATAAATGAACTTCTCGTTTTCTCACTGTCTTTGTGTTCTGTAGGAACATTTGGGAGGGAGAAGAACTTTACCGCGAAGAGGACGAAGTGGCCATTTATCATGTAAGTGAATATTTTCCGAAATCTCCGATGGTAAGAACTCTTTCGTTTCATTTTTTAACATGTCTTATCCTCGTATCATAATTGACTGTTTTTCTGTTTATAGACATGCCGAAGATGTTCTTCGATCACACACATACACACACACGCACAAACATAACATCACTGTACACGAAGATATACACCGTTTAACCTTTACTCGAATTCTCGCAATTACACTTCAAGCGCCTCGTTCTGTGTAATTCGACACAATGAAACAACCCGAACACTCGCTTCCCACAAATCCAACCCCTGGTCCTCGTCCCGGGAAGTGGAAACGCCAATTTTAAAGATTAAAAGACTTTAAATTGGCGGACGAAGGGGCTCTGGTAATCACTACTCGCATGGATTAATTTAAGGGAGACACAAGAGTGAATGGAATACAAAATAAAATATATGAAAACAATGTAACATAAATCAGAAGAGAAATGTTCTTCCAAGAGAATAATAAAATAAAATAAGCGTGTACATAGTAGATGAAGAAAAAATAATAAAATGAATAATTAGCTGGTGCTCTAAATCAATGACGGAAAACATAAAAAAAAAAACATTTTTCGATAGGTTGTCAATATGGTGGAAACGGAAGTTGCTGAAACGCTTGAAAAAACTAAAAAATTATATTAAACTGTCTGGCAACACTTACTCGATATTAGTTGAGTTTACATCACGTGACACACATGCCGCTTTTCTCTAGTCTTTAATTCATCGTTGGTTTTTTTTGATCTGTCAGTTATGTGTCACGAAGAAAGAAAATAACGCGGAGAAACATAATAAGACATATTTTTAAATGTTTTCGAAGTATTTCTCATTCTGGACTAAATATGTAAAATATAGAAATTGCTTACAGCCAATTAGGAATTTCAATTCCTTACACGAAAAATATTTGGTAAATAAAAAAGAATTTATTTTGTTAGTAATAGTGAATACGATTAAAATATTTTTGCTTGTAAATTAAAAAATTCGTATAGTAAATCCCAACAGTAATAGACTTTCTGTATGGTCATTATCGTTAATAATTATATAATTTGCCTTTCCGGAACCTATTGATATATTGTTCTTCATGCATATTGTTGGTAGTTTCAAGATGCCAGTTGTCTGTTAATTATGTACATTTAATCTCATGCGTGCGGTCGCATATATAGACGGTCGGATTCGGGATGGAGGAGGAATTCGAGAGACAGTGCGCCGGAAATAATATACGCCACTACGCCTTTTAACAAAATTAACAACAATTTATTAAACGAAATGGTTTTTCTACAAGCGTGGAACATAAATGGGAGTCTATGTGAGATCGCGAAAGAGAGTTTACATGGTCGGACCGTGTTTGTAAATAGAGAGGTTGCGGCTGACGTTTTCGTCGTGAAAACGTCGGCCTTCACGGGGTACGTCGGACGTTCAGCGCCGCTTTCCTGTACGCCTAGAAGTTTGACAATGGTGCTTGGATAGTCAGTGGATTCATGCTCGACATTTTAAACACCATTGTCAAACTTCTAGGCTTATAGGAAGGCGGCGCTGAACGTCCGACGTACACGTTTTCGCAATGAAAACGTCGGCCGCAACCTCTCTATTATCTTCTTGGGTAGAACCTTGATTGATGTCGGGATGTCGTGGATCGTCTTGACGAACGAGTGGAGAGGTTTCCGCTGGGTCGAGGAGAGTAATTAAGGCGGCCATACACGTTAAGTTAATCCTTTGAGGCTACCTGACCTTGAGGAACTTCAGAATTTCCTATCGCCCACACACGAAGAAGAAAATCTCTCAGCAGAGGTGTAGCTAGGGTGGGGCAAGTAGGACACGTGCCCCGGGCGCCACTCGCAGAGGGGCGCCAAATGGTCTCCAAGACAAACGAGATTTGTTTCTGGAGGAGAAGGGGGCGCCAATATAGTGTCGTTCCCCCGGCGCCAGTTATGTTCTCTACACCATTGTCTCTCAGTCAGTCAGTCGGCCATGGCATCTGATGACGACATACTGGCTGTTCTTGGATGTTTATTGGCAACAAATTCTATTAAAACTCGCGGGAAAAAAGTATGCATAGAAGTTTATGGTGTTTTGTTTTGCCAATACGTCATAATGTAAGGGATGTGAGGGTCAGGGAAATTCATGGAAATTAAAACAAAAATTTGAGTAGGAATTCTGTATACGTATACAAGGTTCCTACGCACCTGGAAAGTTAGGGAAAGTCAGGGAATGTGTCTCCTTAATTGCATTGTTGATCTCGTTTGCTGAATATGGATGACCAATTATAGCCATCTGCAGACGGCAAGAAGTAATGCTGCAATCTTTAATAAGAAATTACACCAGAATCCATTTTGAAATGGCTTTTTTCACCGTTCTGAAGCCATATAATTTTACAGTTGTGGATTAATAACAGGATAAACTACTTTTATGTAATAGTGTTTAATTTTTAATTTTAATAATTCAGCGATTATAAAAAGATGAAATTGTTTATTAGAATAAAAAATAACTAATTAAAAATTTGTTTGCAAACTTTTAACAGTTGAAATCATAATTTATTAGAATGTTCACTTCAAAATAGCTAAACAGATCAGTAAAAATCTGTAATTTAATCGTTTTTCAGTTTAAAACATAAAAAATTATAAATAGTTACCCGACGTTTACAGTAAAATACTGGCGCTGACTTGTTGTTGGCACAAGCTTTTTATATTTGTTGTTACGATTTTCCTTGAATGTACTGTACTGCAAGCATATTTTCCCTCTCTCT